>NW_015160247.1:225283-237556 GCF_001447785.1 Gekko japonicus
TCTCGCGCAAGGGATTTTCTGTCTTCTGGGTGCTGGGGGGGGGCAACAGTGGGAGGGCTTCTAATGTCCTGGCCCCACTGGTGGACCTCCTGATGGCACCTGGTATTTTTGGTCCCTGTGTGACACAGGGTGTTGGACTGGATGGGCCGTTGGCCTGATCCAACATTGGCTTCTTCTTATTGGCTGCCAGCCTGGGAGCTCCCAAGCAGCTTTCTGCAGCCTGTCACCAGGGGCCAGCCCGTTCTGGGAAAGACCGGAGGGCTGCACGTTTCTATTTGGTCCCCAGCTCAGGTTGACAAGGAAGGGTCTGAAGGCACGCCGGGCATTCAGGAGCTCCACGCTCCTACCTCATGCGTTTGAATTTTTGTTCTGTTGCGGCTGGCCATTCTCTGCTATATCCACACGGGACCACTGGCTAACAGGACCAGGCAGAAATTTTACCCAAGGCTCTGATTGGCTGATAGGTCTTGGGGCTTTCCCCTTCCCCATAGCAAAGGGTAAATACTGTGCATGTTTGACTGTACTGCTAATAAGAGTGTAAATGTCACAACTGGCTACTGGAGTTTAATGCAGGTTGTGCAGGGTGGGCTCCCTGTAGGGTTGCCAGGTCTGGGTTGGAAAATGCCTGGAAACGTTGGGCCCCCAGGGGGAACCCCACCCCCAAAACGAGTCACACGGAAGTGACGCAAGCACGTCGGGGATGTTGGGGGCGGGGCCACAATCATCCGAGGGAAACTCTATGGTTTTCCCTCGGATGATTGTGGCCTCGGCGGCGCGCACGCACGAAGACTCCCGGAGCAAGGCTGGACTCCCCCGCTCCGGAACAGGTAAGCACTTGGCAACCCTATGATGTTCCCAGTATACTAACAGAAGTCATTCGTAATGGACATTTTTCAGGCCTTAAAAAGTATTCTATTTAACTCAAAAGACTATTTGCTGTATTTGACTACTACACCACAATCCAATAAAAAGTACCATGTGAATGTTATCTACAGTTTTCAGCAAACACAGAATAAAATTATGCTAGCTGAATTTTGAAATTTGTTTTGACTTTTTGAAAGGAGTAAGACCTTTTTAAAAGAATGTTAATTCTGACTGCTAAAGAATAAAATATTAATCTTTGGGGAATATTTCTGAAAAACAAACTCATATCTGTATCAGAAACAACGACCAATTAGAATGCCAGATTTGTCAAAATGATTCTGCTACATGTATAGCTTGACCCACAACCCAATATAGCCAAAATACGTGAACAACAAACTTAAGTCCAAGCATTATGGCTTTTAAAAACCAGGCTGCAATTTGAAACTTCAAGCATTTTTTAAAAATTCCCACAAATATTACTCCTTCATTATCAATTTAAAGAGTCAGAAGTTGTTTCTCAAAATGATATATGATGTTCCCCCTTGTACTGCGGCTGCCCTTCATTGCCGGCACATTTCATGAGGGACGTGGCAATAGTTCTTGTCTGCGTTAATAATTCTTTGTCACTTCAGATGTGCAATGGACAAAATAATAAAAAAATAAAGATAATAAAAACATTTAACAATGTAAAAGTTGGGATAAAGGAGAAAAGAAAAAGAAAAAGAGGAAAAATGATGTCAATAAAAGAATACTCATGCCACTACCACTTCAATACAGAATTATGTTTCTTGTCAAGTAGATTGAAAAGAAAAACAATGGAGAGACGTGTCAACAGCCACACGATGGGCCTCTGTCAGCTGACATTTTATATTTTGCAATTCAGAAAACTAACGAGGCATGTAAACCACCACTCTGGCATATCCTCTGCGATTTCAGGTGTTGTGCACTGCACACAATGTTACATTTATATATTCAGTTGGTATCACATTTCATTTGTTAATACAGACTGCAGAATTCAGAGAGGGACTTTATCTGCATCGAGGTCTCGTACACACGTTAAGACCTCCTTCCTTTGAACGGGCGAAAACAATGCCACAAATCGTTTTGGGGACTCTCCTCAGTTTCAAATGCACATTCTATGAGGTGGGGGAGGGGGACGCTCCTTTTCAAGGAACATGAGTCTAAATACAGCTGAGCTCATGGAGCTCTCTGCACAATTCACTGGATTGGCTCCAAAGGAGCCCTCCCAAAAGTAGGAAGGACCTTCCACTCACACAAGGGGGCGGGGTAGGGTGGGAGGGTCTGTGATTCCACTGACTGAGATACAGCCCCCCCCCCCATGCTACATCCCATGTTTTTTCCAAGGATTTCCTGACCACCCTTTTTTTAAGGGGTTCTGGAAGCGATGGAGGACCAGGGGAGGCTGGAGGATCCATTCTATGGGCAGAGCTCCTGCCTCCAGTTCTTATGATCCAGCCCTTGGCTCTACTATTTAAATCAAATAATATTTACAAGTTATTTTTACTCCAGCAGAAATTCTGGGGCTCTCCAGAATTTCTAAGCATTCATGCTTAGCTTTAAGTATATAAGCATAGACCCACCAGATCAGACCAGTTGCGTTGTAGCTAGTCCAGTATCCTGTTTCACGCAGTGGCCAACCAATTGCCCTGGAGGTCCAAACAAACAGGGCAAAGAGGCCAAGACCTTCCCCTGATGTTTACTGCCTCTGAATGTGGAGGTTCCCTTAACTCACCATGGCTAGTAGCCATCGATGAACCTCTCCTCCATGATTCTAACCCCCTTTTAGCCATCTATACCATCACTATGTTTACTGGCAGTGAACTGCACAATTTAAATACTTGTTGAGTAAAGAATTATTTCCTTTTGTCTCTCCTGTACCTATTGCCCATCAATATCATTGGGTGCCCTCAAGTTCTAGTATTATGGGAAAACTCCCTTTATCCACTTTCGTGACACCATGCATGACTTTATAAACCTCTACCATGCCCCCTCCCCAGCTGCCGTTTCTCTAGACTGAAAAGTCCCAGACTCTCTTCAGCCTTTCCTCATAGCAAAGGTGCTCCAACCCTTGGATCATCTTGGTTGCTTTCTTCTGTACTTCTTCCAGCTCTGCAATATCCTTTATGAGATATTAGCAACCAGAAGAAATTAGGTTTACTTTGGTTGATTGGGGGTTCACTGAATAGTGGTAATGTGCAAAACAAAAACCAGGAAACAAAGTGGTTCCTGATTGACTGGCAAGGAGCCTCGTGCTGCTTCCACACCAAAGTTTTTCTCCACCTCGGCTTCTAAACTGGAGTGTTTTTTTCCCTGACATGACACCACGCTGCAACTGTTTTCTTTCCAGGTTTTCTCCATTCTCAATGTGCTCTTTGCCAAAAACTGCCTTATTCTGATCTTTTTGAAAACGAACACTGGCTCAGCACATTTATTGTGCTATCTGAAAGGAATGGTGCACAGTCTGGCTCATACCGGCACCATTTTCCCGCCATGTTTTGCCCACTGCACCAAAGAAGGGCTTTTTGCAGTCCTTTTGGTTTCATCAGTAATTGATATTACACTATAGCGCTATTATATATTTCCATTTGCAATTTCAGTTCCTCTGAATTCCCAGTTCCGATTTTTTTTTAAATGAAA
Source organism: Gekko japonicus (assembly GCF_001447785.1). Lineage (NCBI taxonomy): Eukaryota > Metazoa > Chordata > Lepidosauria > Squamata > Gekkonidae > Gekko > Gekko japonicus. Next base: position 228,806 of record NW_015160247.1, read on the forward strand.
TCTCCTGGTCTTTTTATTGAGGAGATATAACAGTAAAGGTGCAGACAGTTTTTGTCCAGGTTACCTGGAAAACAATGGAGACAGGAAGCTGCAAGATGGCTGGAGTACAGTGGGAATTTCCACCATGCAGCAATTTATCCAAATACTAGATAAAAGAAATGAAAAGGGCAGAGCTACACTTCACATGGAGGGATGGTATTTGTATGTCCACGGTGGTGGTGGTAAGCGCTGTCAAGTTGTGGCTGACTTATGGCAACCCCATAGGGTTTTCAAGGCAAAAGACGTTAGAGGTGGTCTGTCACTGCCTGCCTCCGTGTCATGAACCTGGACTTCCCATCCAAATACTAACCAGGGCTGATCCTGCTTAGCTTTTGAGATCTGATGAGATCTGGCTAGCCTGGGCCATTCAGGTCACAGCTGTATGTCCATTTTGCACTATAGTATTAGTGCATGAGTGAAGGGAAAAATGGTGGTGATGGCAAATCACCATGGCATCCATGATGACCATGCTCCCCAAAAGCCGGTGTGGAGTTGTAGCAGAGCATGCACGGAAAAACTGAAAAAAGATGGAGGAAAATTTGCTAGAAACTCCCCTCTAGGAGCTCTGTTGGCAACATGCACACGGCTGCACTTGCAGCAACAGTTAAAGCAAAAGTGGAGAATCCTTGCCATGTGGAAGCAGCCTCAAAGATAAATGTAGAGTTTCAGGAACAGGCAATAAAGCAAGGAGATATGAAAGTTGAAAAGCCTGAATTGTGATTGTATTCAGCCTTCTCTTGCACGTATCACATTTAAGCATTTTTTAAAAGTCAGCAGAAACACGTATTCTGGTCCTTCTTCAAAATTACATCATGCTTGATGGTAATATGGTAAGTGAAAGAAAGGAAGAAAAATGAAGAAGAAGAAGAAGAAGAAGCAAAATAAAACAAGATGTTGCACCTTTGTTCCAGTTGCTTCATAGTTGCAGTGATCTGACTAGTCTTATTCTCCAGACGACCAATTATTTCATTCTTCTCTTTCAGGGCATCATCAGATCCCTATTATTAGAGGGATTAATGGATATTTATTAGAAGAATATTATATCTCTCTTCAATCTTGATGTATATTAGCCTGCATAACAAAGTTTCCGGATGAGCCTCTAGCACACTGCTGGTACTATATCCATGTTCAGGAAATAAGACAGTAGCTATTAGTCCACATGCATCCTATAACCCAGATTATCAGAAGGAGGGAGGGCAAGAATGAACTGCTCAAGGGGCAGGGAGACAAAAATCAGTACTCTGCCAGCTTACTGAGTCCATCCCACCTACAGCCATGTATACTTTCATTAATCTTGCCAGTTGTTGACAGAACTTTTACCTGCAACTTTTGGTACATCTCTATATTGATTGCTTTGACTTCCTCCAATTGTTGCCGCAGACTTATAAGGGTATCTTGTTTTTCATGTATATCTTTCTCCAGCAGCTTCATGGCAAGTTCTATCTCATGCTTCATACCAACTTGGACCATCAGCTCATTCTCTATATCCTACAAGATGCAAAATAAATACATTTCACTCAGCATAAAGACTGTCAAAGAGTGATTGTTACACTCAGTCAGTCTGGATGCATTCAGAGGTACCATTTCACAGTTAAGAAGCTATATGGGATTCTCTGAACTGCCTGCACGTTCCTCCCAAACAACAGTGAGCTGATACCGGTACACTTACGTAAAAGCAAAGTTATTTTCTCACCCAAACCTGTTTGTACTGTCATTCAGTGCAAATTGTTCAAAAGAATTTTGTCATGGAGATGTGGTGGTAATGCCATACCAACATTACTTACCCACCCTACCCACTTTTCTAGGCTCAAATCCCATCCTTCCACCATAGATTGCATAGATTGCATAGATACCACAATTACTGCCTGCAGTCCTTGAAATCTTCTCCCTATCCTTGCTCCTGTGTCCAAGTCTCACAGTCTCAGCCTGTGACTACCATGGTCCTGAAGCTGGGGGGGTCTGAAGCCGCTTCTGCAAACAGCTATCCTTTCGATAGGCGGACACGCAAGGAAAGATGGGTAGTTCATGCGCAGCACTCAGTCATCTCCACAGGTCACTTGCAATGTTCCCTCTAAGCTGTGGAATCTTGTGAGCAAAAATTCTTCTTTGTGAGCTGCTGGCATCAAAGTTGTGAGGGAGCGATTTGGCTGCTGCATAAATTAGTGTGCTCTGGAGCCACCCTTCCTGAGCTAAGACAAAATTGTGTGAGCCGGAGGCTAAAAAACTGTGAGCTAGCTCACACTAACTCAGCTTAGAGGGAACACTTGGGCAAGAAACCCCCGTCAGTAGATACACAGCCCACCAACAAATAATGCCCCCCGAGCCATTTCCAGTCAGGAATACAGCATGGGGGGAGGCTAAAGACCATCCCCACTCTCTCTCTCTCTCTCTCTCTCACACACACACACAATCACAGTGGTTCTGCCAGGAATCAGGGCCCTGTCAGTGTTTGGGAAACGAGTTCCCTTGCAGCTGATGTGTGATTGTTAGAGTCAGTTCGGGGAAACACAGACACAACGCAATAAAATGCATAACATGTAATTTGGGCCAAAGTCACCCGGCATGCTTGAGTTGTGGCCCCATGCTGTGTAAGCTATCATGTGAGGTATGGGTGTCCTCACAGCAGTATATATAATGCTTAGATGCGCTGTGATCGTTTGCAGACTTGGCTGGAAATCTAAGAGGCACCATGGCTGTGTAGGAGCGGTGAGAAGCCTATGGGGTGATTTGTTTACACTACCACTGACTTTAGGCGGGAGTGCCCCCTCTTTCATTGGTGTAGCATAATGTTGACAGAGGGGGGATTAGGATGCTGATAAAGTTCTGTTCCTCCCCCAGAACAGCTCCAGGGTCACTGGTTTCTGGCACCCTATACTGGCAGCAGGTTAGACAAGGTGTTGGCAGGACACGAAACCAGTATATCCACTTTAAATTGAGGTAGGGTCTATAGTTGCCATCCTAAGCAGCACCAAAGAGGCTTTAAGATTACATCCTAAAAACAAAAGTCAGTATATCTGGCATACACTCACTTGTCGCAACTGTGATTCTTCCCGAAGTTGTCTGTGTGCTTCATTGTACATTTCATCCAGGCTCTGTCTGGAGTGCTTGTATGTCTGGAGTTCTGCTTCAGCATCCACTTTGTTCACCTGTGAAGAAAGCAATGTACTCTCACTTAAATCTTGTACTTTAGCCCAGTGGTCTTCGGTCCATGGGCTGGGACCCCCTGGTGGGCTGCAGAGCTCCACCTCCTGGGTCATGGGGTCCTAAAAAGCTGCCATGTTATAGTAGCTTTTTGGAAGGATTTGCTGCTAGTGCATCTGGGTCAACAGCCAGAAGACCAAAGGCTCCTGGCCTCTCTTTGAAGGTGTGGTGGAAAGAAACAGCAGGAGAATGAGGTGAGGACACTCAGAGACGGAGAAAACTTTTCCTTACCATAGACAAGTTCAGAGAATCCCCCCCCTACAAAAGCTTTACCTTGCCTTCTTTTTCTTCCCTTGTCCCCCTGCTCCCCTCCAAGACTCCATTGTGCACTTGCAGCACAGAGTTTCCCTCCTCGCTGATGGAGTCATCATAACTCTATTCCCATCATCCCCTCTCATGTGACTCTGTTATCATGTGACTTCTTGGGATCTAGCTGCTGCCTGGGCATTGAAAGTGGGTCCCAGTTTTGGAAAGGATGAAGACCACTGCCTTCACCAGTTAAAAAAGGGAGGCCTCTCTCTCTAGAGAAATAGAAAGAAAGCACTTTTCTAACCTTTTCCGTTTGCTCAGACAGTAGCAGGAAGGCAAAAATGCCATACAAGGGCACTCTTCTGAACCAACACATGAAGCTGTGTGTGCATGCTGACAGTCAGTAAGGCAATACACACCAAAACTACTTTTCCACATGGGCTCCATTATCTCTATTTTGGTTTTCTTCATGTTCCCAGACAACAGCATGTACTGAAAGGCAAATCCTCTCTCTTGGTTTTGTTTTCTTACTTCTGGGAAGTTGATTTCTTGGCATGAACATGCTCACTGCAAGATCCTCTTTAACTATAATATAAAACTGCTTTAAAGGGGGCAGATATACCCCCGACTATTTTAACTGATCATTTTCACCAATTGAGCCGTCTGTTTGGATGTTTCCTATTTCATCCAGCTGTTCCCAAGGTGGTGAAAAAGTAACACAGCTCCTGTTGGGAGAAAGAATGAGCTCTCCTCTCATCCTCACCTAAGTGAATACCAGATTATTTGGGTCATATCACACATTAGGTAAAGGTTCCCCTTGCTCGAAAGCCAGTCGAATCCGACTCTAGGGATATGGTGCTCATCTCTGTTTCCAAGCCGAAGAGCCAGCGCTATCCAAAGACATTTCCGTGGTCATGTGGCCGGCATGAGTAGCCGCTGAGGTGCACGGAACGCTGTTACCTTCCCACCGAAGTGGTATCTATTTATCTACTTGCAATTTCTTGCTTTCAAACTGCTAGGTTGGCAGGAGTATCACACATTACACAGCAACAAACTCAAGTCTACCATTAATAGTATAATTGGTAGGAAGTTGAAGTCAACTTTGGCACAACAGGTGATGTGAAAGACCTCTACCCAAGACCCTGAGCAGCTGCTGCAAGTCACGGAAGACAATGCTGACCCTGAAACACCGATGACCTGATTCAATATAAGACAGGTTCATGTATTCAGTATCACCCTTCCCCCTTTATAGTTTGGAAACTACCATATTCATTAAGATTTATTAATGAACAGTCTAGTAGACTTGATAGCAGGCTTTAAAACGAAGCAACTCATAAGACAATATTTTCCAGACAAAATGCATTTAAACAATTGTTTTCTAAAATCTTCATCACAAAACTTTTACTTCTATGTGCCAGGTTTCTTTGAAACACAAGCCACACCCCATTTTTTACATTTGCTTATTTACACTATTTTCAGTCTGAGGGTGATTTGGCAGCTGCATCCATCACCCCATTTGGTGGTGGAAGGTATCGTTAAGTAACAGCTGACTTATGGCAACCCTGTTGGTTTTTCAAGGCAAGAGACACTCAGAGGTGATTTGCCATTGCCTGCCTCTGCGTAGCAACCCCAAAATAAAATTATACATTGGTAAATAAACAGTAACCAGGCATCACTCCATTTACAGTAGTCAAACCATAATAACTGGACTCTTAATACCTCTAGATGCCGCTGTGTTTTCATTAAAATGAGTGTATTCTCGCTTCTTAAGTGATGGTTTTCTTCTTGAAGTTTGATGATGTTATTTTTGGCTATTGCTAACTAAGAAAGAGGCAGAACAAACAAAAAAGGAAAGTTAAAAACATTTAGAGGAATGCGTTAAAAACAGTTATTCTGAGGTATAAGACGACACAGATAGAACTGGTCTCCTAGAAGATGTTTAGGTGCTCCATGTATGAACATGTTTAACAACAAAGACTTAATCCTTGTATTTGTCAGTAGTATGCTATGGAAAGTGGGTTAAACAAAAAGAAAACAATTTTAGATGTCCATGTTTGTAAATAAGGTTCAGCATAAAGCACTCTCAGAAGACACAGCTCTAAAAGAACATTCCAAGTACTGCTGCTGTATAATAACCAAGCATAAAATCTCTGGGTAAACGGACTACCAGAATGGAGAATTGCTTAAAGGAACTTTAATATGAACAGCAATTAAAAACATCTTGTACAGCAATCTCTGAGACCCCTGCTCTCGAACTAAGATCACGTTATTACAGGACAAGTTCACAAACCCCCAATTCTTTAACAATGTAAAATATAAGTGTATGCCTCTGAACTGTAGATTCTATTACTATACTACACATTTCAAGGAAGATGTTCTGCACAAGCCCCTCCCCCCAATTAAATTTAAAGATATTCTGAGAGAGGAAGTAGCTGGTGGCCTGTACACATTATCATCTCCATTTCATACCGTAGTTATATCTAACTTAAATGACTATTTTGCAAAATCAATACACATAGTTAACAAGATCAGAATTCTACTGGAGATTTGAACATGTGGGGGACCAGACACAGATTTTATCCTCACCGGATTTTCAGTAATCCACAAGGCACCATATGGAAAGGGTTACAGGCAAATTGGCTTTTCTGAAATTAAAACCACTCTTTCAAAATAAAATTATACATTGGTAAAAGGCAGTTACCTCTTCGATTAGCTTAGTGTTTGACTTCTCTAATGAATCGACACGTGAGTGGAGGCTGCTGACTGTGCTACTGAAAACGACAAAAAGAAACCCTCATTAAAAATTATGTCCCCTATTGAAGAAGTGCTATGCCACTTACAGAACTTGCTGGCACCTGAGTTCAATGGGGCTAGGGCAGTGTCTGGTAAATCTGGGCTAATCAGGTTTCCCAGATGTACATACACTTGTATTTAAAGATGTGACTATATCTAATGTCAATACATTACGTATTTGCTGCAGAAAAACAACATCTTGTACGACGGCATTAAGCTTCAGGCAATGCAAACAAGGGGTTTCCCCCTCATCATGTTCATCGGAACCTAATTAGACAGTCTTAATCAGATAGATTGTATGCCAAACTCCTCATAGTACAAGGTAGGATAAAGTGTGCCTTCGAATCGCATCCTATTGTCAGCAAGCTGCCAATGTGTCTTTCCTATGTGTATTCTCTATGCCCTACCCCCCCCCCCATTGCCATGGTGAATATAATCAGCTCGTGTGCGCATGTCTACCCTCACTCTCATGCGCTCATCTTCTCCTAGGCTGCATTCCTTTCTATGTACGCTAGTCTTGCTTTGAAGAACCTTATCAGTACAAGGCCACAGGTGGTGAGCGGCAAGAGGCTTATTGCTTAGTCTGTAATGAACATGTAGTATGGGAATAGTCTAATTGTTTAACTGTATGGAACCGTTGCTTCTCAGGGTTTGGGCACGCGATGAGCCTTCTGAGCGGGAGCGGGAAACATATCTATTGGCTAGTGTGATTATGAATCTGCTTTAACCTATCTGTCAAACGCACGTCTCGTTATTCTGAACAGAGAATCTGTTCTAAGTACTTCATGGCTTCAATAAAGTAAAGCCTTCCTGCAAGTGTGTACTTCATTGCCTGCTGTGGGGTCTGACACCTATTCATGGTGACCCCTTTTGGGGGTTTTAAAGGCAAGAGATGAACAGAGGTGGCTTGCGTGACAGTGCCTTCCCCTGCAGAGCCATCCTGGCCATCCTCGGTGGTCTCCCATCCAAGCACTGGCCCTTCTTAGGTTCCCAGCTGGGACGAGATCAGGCTTGCCTCGGCTGCTGGACCTGCCACCCCTTCCTCGTACCCTCAGGTTCAGAAGAGAGAAGGGGTGCCTTTCCCACGGTGAAATCCCTTCCAGCGTCACCCTTCCCAAGAGCCAGCCATTAAAAGGAGCCAAAGCAAGAATGAAAATGTCAGAGTCTGGTTCTGTAGTGGAAAAGGCATCATTTTACAAGGAGAATTATATTTTTTAAAGTGAGGATACCTCTTCTATAGACTTTAACACACCACTGGATATATACTTACTTCAGCTGTCGGTTTAATTCTTCAACGTAATTCTTTTGATCCAATATAGCAGCAATATGGTCATTTCTATTAAAAAAAGAGTTGAAAGCCTATTTAATCAGACATTTATTCGAGCCCTTGAAACTGCAGCACAGGAGTGTTTATTTAAAGACTCAGAGTCCAGTGGGGCACCCTTAAGACCAACAAAGGTTGATTCAAGGTATGAGCTTTCGTGTGCAAGGCACACTTGATCTGGGTCTATTTAAAGACTGTACTTTAAAGTTCTACTACCAGATAGTTATAATCCAAATCATTGCATAGTTTTAAAAAATTGGGGTACAGGTTCAGGCACAGAATAGCTTTGTTTTACAAAAGCAGAATGAAACGGTTGACCAACTGACCCTTTCCAACAGGCACCCCAAAAGAACTGGGGGGGGGGTTGGAATGGGTGGATATGGGGTGGTTCCACTAAAAATGGTTAACAGATTCCTAATATGCAACAGCACCAGACTGAGCTAGATATTTCATCTCTGCTGCTACTCAGTGGTGGGCTCAGGGTAACGGGACCTCAGAATCACTCTCCCCACACACCTAGCTGTTGTCACCGGGATCCAAGCAAGGGGTCCTCCTTGCCTTCATATGAGGCAGGTGGAAGCTACCCCCAGAAGTTGGCTGCCTGAGCCTTAGATGGGCCAGGACCCAGTAACCGCTGCTGCTGACCTGGATGGTCACGGGTAACAAGGCTGTGGGCAAGAAACCCCCCCCCCCAATGGAGCCAGGGTAACTTCCTCTGTTGCCCATTGGTTACAACTGCCCTCGCTACTACTATTTTGTGATCTGAACAATTCTTTTTACTCCCAGTCCCTCTGACTTTTCCCCCTGCAAAGCCTAGCAGAAACAAGCATTCTCCTTTACTAAGCTTTAAATGGATCCGTTTGTTAAAAGTGTTAAAAACACTGGATTTTTTTAAACAAGCAATTCAGTTCAGCATACTACAAATTCCAGTGTAACACACCTTTCTTTGCTTTCAGTATCATCTTCATTCTTCAAATACATAGAGAAATCAATCACACCAACCTGAGAAGAAATAGGTTTATTCACACTTTGGAAAAGAAAGGAAGAAAGGGTATGATCTTCATTCTTTCGACAGTACTGGAAATTTAATCAGTGGACTGCGAAATTCCACATTATGAATAACAACTGTGTTACTAATAATGTAA
>NW_015160247.1:237661-246379 GCF_001447785.1 Gekko japonicus
TTTTCTGAATCAGAGAACAAGCAAGTTATTTTTGAGATGTTCTTCATTTAATCACTTTAATCAAAGTCCAACATCACTTTTTTTTGCCATCAAGTCACAGCCGACTTATGGTGGCCCCGCAGGGTTTTCAAGGCAAGAGATGTTCAGAGGTGGTTTGCCACTGCTTGCCTCTGTGTAACGACCCTGGTACTCCTTGGTGGTCTCCTTTCCAGATCTCCCTGAGCTGGAGCAAGCAACAATACAGGGCTCTTTCTCATCTATTTTCAAAGTTGTTGCATTTTACTATTTTCCCAGCATTTACACCTTTCTAATTCACTGGTCTTCTTCTGACAGCAGAAACTATTTTCCAAAACTGACTGGGGAAAGCATGCCAATCATGTAATTGTTTGGTGTGTCGCAGATATTACAAGTAGGGGTGTGCAAAAAAAATTTTTTTGGTCCAATTCGGATTCGGCTCAATTGGGCAGAATCAATTTCGGCCAGCAGAAAGACTCCCACATGTCGATTTCGGCAGTAGGAGCAGATTGGGGAGTCTTTCGGCCAGCCGAATGTCAATTTCGGCCCCATTATATCCTATGGGCCATTGAAGTCAATGGCAAAAACACAGGGTATATTCTGGGGGCTGGAGGGAAAGGGGTTTGAGGGAGAGGCTCCAAACTCGCAGGGTAGCTGCTGGAGCCTCTCCCCAAGATACCCACCAAGTTTCAAGAACATTGGACCCCCTTGTTCAATGTTCTTGAAACTTGGTGGGTATCTGCATGCATAGCAACTAACACAGCTGTACCCGCTACAGCAAGGCACCCCCCCACACACACACACACAACCACCATCCTCTGTGCCATGAAGACCAAATACTGAGCACTCCTTTTATTCTCGGAGAACGCATACAGGATAATCTTCCAAACAGCGTGCCTCTGCATGGTTTCATGAATAAGCCACATGTTTCCTGAGCAAGGAATTTACTCATGTGCCCTCCCAACCAATGTCATCTGTAGAAGCAAAAATGTTACGAATCAGCAGTTCTTACATGTTTTCATTGTGTTCCAAGGAAATGAGTCTATTTTGTTCAGGGAAGAGCAATCCTTTTATAGACTGAACTGAGCCAAGAAGTTATGCTTGTATGTTAAAGAAGCCCATTAAAGCTTTTAATGTTCCCACCTGCCACCCTAGCCAAAGGTTGCCAACTCCAGGCTGGGAAATTTCTGGAGATTCAAGGCGGACCTTGGGGAGGGGGTATAATGCCACAGCAGCATCCAAAGCAGCCATTTTCTCCAGGGGAACTGATCTCTGTACTCTGGACATCAGTTGCAATACCTTCCCAGGAGATCTCCAGGCCCCACCTGGAGGCTGGCAACCTTACCTGAGCATCATGCTCAAGCAACAACATATTCCATATCTCCAAAATGAAGTGGAAAATCTTACTGCAAGATCCTCACTGATAACTTTGTATTCACTCACTTGTGAGTCCAAGTCTTCTCCTTTCACACACAGGTTGGCATCTATTACATTCAAGCCAACGAGCAAGCCAACGATGACGACGCCTTCCTCTTCCATCATCAGGGCGTGATATTCATAAAATTCACTGTCAAAAATACACTGCTTCTTAAAAACTAGTTTTACAGCAGGACACACATTTTAATACACTTTAGAACAGGGTTTTTTTTAAAAGAAAGAAATGCCTCTCAATCAATCCTCTAATTGATTTCACTACTGATATCCAAAGTGATTCTAAAAACCAGGCAAATCACAATGGATTTTAGAATAGGGCTGCTTCATAGAAGCTGAAACTACTCCCATGGAATACAAATAGAGTTAGTTTTTCTTCAAACAAAAAAGGGCGCAAACCAACCAACAAAATTAAGAATTCCTAAGACTCCTTTATATCAATAGAGTTATAGTGCAGTCCGAAGTGGAGTTACACCGATTCTAAGCATATTTACTTCAAAGTACTTAGAAGGGTATAACTGCTTAGAATGGCACACTTAAACATATAAGATGTTTACATTTGTCTGGAATCAACCAAAGTTTTTAACTCACATGGCTACAGAGAACGGTCAGAAGACGTTTGGGCCTAATGTTTAAAAATATCGAAATGGGGTAGGGGAGGGGGAGCGGCTATTCAGGAGATAGCGCTTAACTCAAACACAAATCCCATTCGCACACAGTCTGTACACGTCTGCACCCCACTCTTCAGCAGACACACGCCCCCCCCATCCATAAGAGAACACAGAAACAAAAGTTCTGAGTTCTGCAAAAAGCTATACAATTTTGCATTCTGTAAGCGATTCAGTGCTACTTTTGTTTATGCTGGGGGCTTGGAGCATTTTCAATAACTCAGTTTAAGTAACAAAAGCAAGTGTTACTGAATCCTGAATTACTGTCCATCACTAACTATACTGAAATACAACACAAGTATGTAACTCAGTTTAAGTAACAAAAGCAAGTGACACATTCAGATCTGCTGTGGTATAAAGCAACTTAAATTGTAAGACTTTTGTATCAGCGGAAACTTCTCTCTCTCTCTCTCTTTCTCTCTCACCTTCAAATGAATCCTGAATTACTGTCCATTACTAACTATACTGAAATACAACACAAGTATACTATTATGGCAGCAGATACGGAAATGACCTTAATTTTCCTCACAGGCTTCTAGACTGGCCCTCACCTGAGAAGGTCTCTCCGAATGATGAGACATCGTAGATAGTCCGCCATCTTTTTTTGCATCAGTGCCAATCGTAACCAAGCCCGAGCACGTCCCAATGGAGTCCTGATAAAGGAAAGGAATAGCTCAGAAAATAGCCAAACATGAACTAGACATCAGGTCGATCCCACATTCTCCTGTAAACAGATGAGAGAATAATTTCTGCAGCTCCCCCTTCCCACCTGAAAACCCCCAGTGTCACATCCCATACCATTCTTAAGGGTCCCTATCCTCCAAAGTGGCTTCTCAAGGTGTGGAAGAGGCTGTAAGAAGAAGGGCAAGATAGAAAAGCAGGGAAGCGCAAGGGGAAACTCCTCTTGAAACTCCTTAAATCAAACCCATAGTCTTGATGGCAGTCAACAGCTTTCTGGTAAGGAAATTTGAAGCCCTCACCCAAAAAACCTCTTTGTATTATCTATTTATTATCTATTTATTATTTTCAATTTGTATCCCACCTTGCCAGAGAACCGGCAAGGCTACACAAGACAATAAAATCCCAATCATAACAGATCTTTTCTAACAAAAAAGATACCATGTTGCACCATTGTTTTTTCTGAGGCAACTATTTAAAAGTAAGACTCCAACTGTTTAGATTCAGGTTTCGGAACAGTTTTCAAGATATTAAATTATTCTGCCACCAGAAGGGGGAAGCAGCCAAAGACTCTTTCCAGAACAAGCTCCATTCAAGCAAGAGTGAGGGTAGGATAATTGCAGCCGATATCCACTCCAACCCGCATGCCATTACTGTTCCAGAGGGCTCTCAGCTATCATCAGTGGCTTTTCACGAGCTGTGAGAAAGTAAAATTGCTTGTGTGAACTTGCTCTGTTTGCTTTGCCATCACACTGTAATTCACTGGGAAATACTGGGTAGTGAAATCAGGAGAGGAGGAGTTAAAAAATCAGGAGACATATCTGGTATCATGGCTTGATTCTGATAGTGCTATTGAAATACTGGTTAAACTCTGGTTAAATTCAATAAAGTATTATTAGCAAAAAAAATTAATCTGATACATGCAACCGCTTAATACTTAAGCAGATTTTTAAAAATGAAGTTTTCTGATGTTTGATATTTAACTTATAATATATGGATCCCTATCCCAGTAGGTCTCATAATGCAAGCAAGAAAAGCAAAGGTGCAGGGAGCAGGCAAGGCACAAATACTGTTCAATGGGTATAAAGAGATCTTTGTTAGCGACACAACTTACTTGAGTCCAGGTAAGTCTCGCACACTGGCAGCGATCTCCTCAGCTTCTGGGTACAGTTTCTCGACAAGCTCCAAAGGGCCCCAGATCGTTTTATTGTAACTTAGAAAAGATTTTCTTACTAGAAACATAAATAGTATGACTTTTCATATACTGTTTTACTCTCTCAGAACCATTAATACAGCAGCTACACAGTTAACTAGGTGGGTTAAAAGCTATTTAACATCAGTGAAAGGGGCAATCCTAAAGAGATCTGCACCCTTCTAAATCCATCACTTCAATTGACTTAGAAGGGTGAAAGTCTGCTTAGGAATGAACTGGAAATGTCACCGTATTTAACGCCTTGTCAATATAAGCATATTCAGCAGCAAATGTGAAAGACCTCTACTTGAGACCCTGTAGGGCAGCTGCCAGCCTGAGCAGACAACACTGACCTTGATAGACTAAGGCTGCGGTCACACACACTAAATAATCCACTTTCAGTGCACTTTCCAACTGGATTTTTACTGTGTGAACGGGCAAAATCCAGCTGGAAAGTGCACTGGAAGGGGATTGAAAGTGGATTATTTAGTGTGTGTGACCGCAGCCTAAGGGTCCCACCTGGTATAAAGTAGCATCATGTGTTCATGTCATAAGAAGGCAAAAGAAAGATAAATCACGGCTGGTCAGGATCCCGCTTATTCCAAGTACGTCAAAAGAAAAGAGAAACAGCAAGGACACATGAGCCAACAGCTATATTTAGACATCACAAACTAACCATGATTTAGATGAAGATGGGTAGCCATGTTAGTCCGTCTGTAGCAGTAGAAAAGAGCAAGAGTCCAGTAGCACCTTAAAGACTGACAACATTTCTTCAAATCTGTATAGCTGTATCTTCTTCAGATACAGCTATACAGCTAGAATCTGCATCTGAAGCTGTATCTGATGAAGTGAGCAGTAACTCACAAAAGCTCATACCCTGCCACAAATTTTGTTAGTCTTTAAGGTGCTACTGGACTCTTGCTCTAACCATGATTTGTTTGTGATGTGAATGAGACTGAAGTTCTTGCATTTGCTTCCACTGCCCCAGGCCCCAGGCACATCCTGCCAGGACTGATAACTTTTATCTAACCACAGTTTGTTGGTTGCTGTAGATTTTCCGGTTTGTGTGGCCGTGGTCTTGGCATTGTAGAACATGACATTTCACCCGTAGCTGTGACTGGCATCCTCAGCTGTATAACACAGAAAGATGGAGTACTCTCTGTGTCAAGGATGTCAACCTTGACACAGAGAGTACTCCATCTTTCTGTGTTATACAGCTGAGGATGCCAGTCACAGCTACTGGTGAAATGTCAGGTTCTACAGTGCCAAGACCACGGCCACACAAACCGGAAATTCTACAGCAACCAACAAACTGTGGTTAGATAAAAGTTATCAGTCCTGGCAGGATGTGCCTGGGGCCTGGGACAGTGGAAGCAAATGCAAGAACTTCAGTCTCATTCACATCACAAACAAATCATGGTTAGAGCAAGAGTCCAGTAGCACCTTAAAGACTAACAAAATTTGTGGCAGGGTATGAGCTTTTGTGAGTTACTGCTCACTTCATCAGATACAGCTTCAGATGCAGATTCTAGCTGTATAGCTGTATCTGAAGAAGATACAGCTATACAGATCTGAAGAAATGTTGTCAGTCTTTAAGGCGCTGCTGGACTCTTGCTCTTTTCTACTGCTACAGACGGACTAACATGGCTACCCAACTTGATCTAAATCATGGTTAGTTTGTGATGTCTAAATATAGCTGTTGGCTCATGTGTCCTTGCTGTTTCTCTTTTCTTTTGACGCACTTGGAATAAGCGGGATCCTGACCAGCTGTGATTTATCTTTATTTTTAGCCATATTCAATAAATTTGCTCGTTCCACTGCTGTGGGGTCTTTCACAGCTAAAAAAAAAAAGAGACGTAATTAAATAGTACTGAAAAATCAATTCCATGAAAAACAATGACAGCACCGTGCTGTCACAGTTATAACCAGCATTAAAGGGAAACCATTGCTGGTCCAGACCAAAAAGAAACTCATTGAGAATGCTTCTGTAGTTCAGGCCAGAATCAGAACTGAATGAGTACATAGAGCTCAAATTTTACGGTCCTCTAACCTCAAATTTGAATCAACCTGGTTCCCGATATTTTCATTTCTTGCTTCACGGGGCATATTGCCAATAAATACCTGTTACCAAAAATGGGTTCTGATGTAACATACTAAGAGTCGAAATTTAAAGGATAGTTATAACCAGCATTAAAGAGAAACCATTGCTGGTCCTGACCAGAAAGAAACTCATTGAGAACGCTTCTGTAGTTCAGGCCAGAATCAGAACTGAATGAGGAGTCCCAGAACAAAACAGACTTGGAGAAGGGTAAAGAACAAAGGAATAATAAAACAATATGGCCTTTAGTAACTACAAATAATATTGTAATTATTTAGTAATTATTTAGTAATTACAAATAATATTGTAATTATTTAGTAATTACAAATAATAATATCAATAGATATATGTCCGATTCCATAGGCAAGAAGTGTCTGAGAATTGCAAGAACATCTAACTAAAAACAGAAGTGAAGTTATACTTCAGAGACTCACGTACTGGTTGGAGTCCAAGACACAGTCTTATGTATGAGAAACTTGTAATTCCTATTTTTATATTCTTTGTCATGATGAAGAGGAGCAAGAATGAATTAACAAAGATTTTGTATATTTTAAGAAAATACATGAATCTAGATAACTATGTATGGCATTTGAAGTTGTAAGATAATTAATTAGCTAAGAATGTGAGTGCCATCAGTCTGGGCAACTAGCTATTGCTGGAAGATGATTTTGAAAACCTACAAATATAGGAAACTGAACTGATCTGGAATATCTTATCCAAAGATGCTCTTAGCCTGTAACAGCTTACTTTGGGCAATAAATCATTAATGGGGTCAAATAATTGCTCTCCTTTACAGTTAAACTTTATTGGCATAAAAATACCTTAAAAGAGGATTACTATAAAAATATACATTTAAAACCATATAGAGCCTAGCATTTTGTCGACTGCATAATATTGCATAGTGTTGCATAAAACAATTACTCATTGGTAGTTTCCTTGACGTGGCTTTATTGCTGATTGCAAAAACATGGCTACGTTCATGGATATTTCCAGAACAGAATCTTTTAGGAGACAGTACACTTTTAAAGCATCAGGAAGGTTCGTCATATTGGCTAAGATAGGATTTAAATATCTAAAACGTAAATGCACATAAAATTGACAATGCAGACAAATATGTGAAACAGTTTCAATGCATCCAAAGTTGCAATGGCAAAGTCTATCTGCATATACTATGTTATTATATCTCCCCTGCAAGATTTTTGACAGTATTACAATTGAATCTTGCTAGAGAAAAGGCTCTACGCTGTTGCGGTGCTTGTATACCGGATAGATATGGGGCCAATCAGCCTACCGTGAGGGGTATCTCAAAGTTCAGGGGGAAACAAGATTTGTTAGCTAAACTGTAAAGACTTTGTGTTTCAATATCAAGGGCTCTGCATTTAATCATCTGAAAAGTGCCCATAAAGGGGAGCTTAAACAGAGAGTCCAATGCAGTTATTTTATTCTCAATGTATGATAGCCAGTTAGACATGTTTGACTCTGGAAGCATTTGTTGTTTAAGGGTCCCTTGGTCTACACTGTAATGTAGACGCAGCCAATATTGTACTGTCGTAAGCCATGCACCAGATTCCACAAAATTTAACCCGGTTTCTAAACATAGAGCTGCATAAGCTACACAGTGGGGCATTCCCATAATCTTTCAGAGAAATTTAGATTGAACACGTTCAATGGTGCCATTAAGTGCGCTTATCCATATTGGAATAACAATACATGAGTTGGGGAATTACTTTGGCCTTGAAGACTTTTAATGCAGCTGTTATGAATTGACTGCCTCCGGTGTAGAAAAATCGGGAAATGACGGAAGCATTGATGTTAGCCTTATTTATTGCTGAGTTACATCGCACAGACTTTGAAATGAGTGAAGGATATTATCATATCCTTTTAAGTGAATCTATGGTGAAAGTGTAAATTTTTTACGTTTTAAAATATAGATAAAATTGAGACAAGATTTCCTAGGAATTACTACTGTACTATATCTAAAATTAATTTAAAATGCTGTTAAGGTCTACTTCTTACCAGGAGAAGAATGATCTGACAAGAAAGCCTAGGGCTTCTTAAGTGCACCACTACATCTGATTAAGGCCTTACCAGAGCCTTCCAGAACAATGAAGTGTATCTGTGCAGTCCCTTTACCTTCCAGGAATAGAAAGTACTTGTATACCTGCAGCACTGGCAGGTGTTCTGCTCTACATTAGTACTAAAAGCATTGTAGTGCTAGACCATCTACTACTGGCCAGTGTTTTCCCAGGTGGACATACGCTTGGAAATCTCCCCATGACTGCCCAGACCAAAAGAACATAACATAAGAACATAAAAGACATGTTGTTGTTGTTGTTCAGTCGCACAGTCGAGTCTGACTCTTCGCGACCCCATGGACCAGATCACGCCAGGCCTTCCTGTCTTCCGCCCTATCTATATCTTGTGGCTAATAGCCACTGATGGACCTCTGCTCCATATGCTTATCTAATTCCCTCTTGAAGCCGTCCATGCTTCCTGTGGCAGTGAATTCCATGTATTAATCACTCTTTGGGTGAAGAAGTACTTCCTTTTATCTGTTCTAACCCAACCGCTCAGCAATTTCATTGAGTGCCCACGAGTTCTTATATCGTGAGAAAGGGAGAAAAGTACCTCTTTCC
>NW_015160247.1:246842-246979 GCF_001447785.1 Gekko japonicus
TGTTGACGCCCACTTGCCCATCCTTGACAGATCCCTTTGGAGTGCCTCACAATCCTCACTGGTTTTCACCACCCTGAACAACTTTGTATCATCCACAAATTTAGCCACTTCACTGCTTACTCCCAACTCCAAATCAT
>NW_015160247.1:249594-284963 GCF_001447785.1 Gekko japonicus
AGTCTTTTCTGTGCGCCTAGCTGACTGTCTCTGCTTCTCCAGGTCAGCCACCTTGGCCTCAAGGGAGCACACACGTTCCCTGAGAACCAGGAGCTCCTTCGGCGGGGCTGCCAGATCCAGAGTGGGACATATCTAACAAGTCCCCAAGAGTCTTTTCTGTGCGCCTAACTGACTGTCTCTGCTTCTCCAGGTCAGCCACCTTGGCCTCAAGGGAGCAAACACGTTCCCTGAGAACCAGGAGCTCCTTGCACCGAGCACACACCCAAGACTTCTGTCCA
The DNA here is from genome assembly GCF_001447785.1 of Gekko japonicus. Classification (NCBI taxonomy): domain Eukaryota; kingdom Metazoa; phylum Chordata; class Lepidosauria; order Squamata; family Gekkonidae; genus Gekko; species Gekko japonicus. The sequence goes on from NW_015160247.1 coordinate 249,873, forward strand.
GTCAGCAGATAGTCATACATGTGACACTCTGTGCAAAACACTGGATAGCCCCCAACCCCCTGCTGGCATTCTGGCTTTATAATTCTTTTAAAATAAGTAAATATAATCCCCCTTTATGTGGTTTTTCTTGTCAAAGTCAACTTACCTTACAGGGAAGACAAAGAGCCTAGGGCCTTGGCTTTCTGGCTCTTCTTGGGCTTCTTACAGAGCCCCTAGTCTAAAGAGCCCTTTAGCTCGCTTTTCAGCTCGTGCCAGAGGCTCATGCCTCTGGCAAAGTGCTTTCTTAAATACTGAATTACAGTCAATCACAGTCAAACAATGCCCCTTCCTCTCCCTCTCTCAAGCAGCCAGGACTCTGCAACAACTCTAATCACTTTCACATACTCCCAAACACAGACCTCCCACCCAATATCCTCAGCTGAATCCCCTCAGCTGAAAGAAAGTAAAAAAAAAACACTCACCCCTCTAGCAGCTCTGTCTCCTGCTCCTGCTCAGCTGGGTTTCCTCATAGTCTTTCCCCATATAGACACCCTGATATACTTTATCTTTGTATTCAGTTATTTGTTGCATCCTCATTATCATGCAATACTCTCAAGGTGTGCTCACCATGAAATAGCATTTTCAGACCATTGCCTAAGGTGAACTAATGTTTCCCTTGCATTTTTGAGCACTGCAGTACACCAAAAAATCCAGTGAACAAACCACAATTACTTTGCAAGCCACTATTTGTGGATGTAAAGCTTTCCAAAACTGTGTTTCACTTTCTGCTTGTCAGCATTGAATTGCCCGAGCGATTTCACTGTTCTTTGCTTTTGCATGATCATTCTACAGCACTTCATACTTCAGTCTTAAATATTTTGCATTATTCTGTGATGTCTACAATATTCTATCATCCTACTGTTCATTCTTTATTTCATACCATCAGGCACAAAGTCTGGCATAGATCATTTTGGTACCTTATGGAACACCTTTGAGCTCAGATCCAGGAGGAATCGTAGACCACTGAAAATCTCACTACCCTATAACGGCAGATTATCTTGGTGCTAATATGGTAACCAGCTGTAGCATCACCATCAAGGATGGCAGGAAACAAGTCTATCCTGGTAGTCCTCATGGTCCTTCCAACAGACACGGCTGGTACTCTTGTCAAAGACATGGCTGACCTCTGGAATGCAGAAATGACTCGGGCATTTGACACAGTCACTCCTAACATCATCTCCCTGCTCATGAATCCAGTCAGCTCTATGATGTAGTAAGGAGCTTAGAGTGATGACGCCACTTCAGCACAAGTGGAGAGACACTTGGGATCTCCAGCCAAAAACATGACAGTGATGGCAGGAAAGCATTTATACATTCCGGCTACCATACCATCTGCAGATGGTATTGTTTTTCTGGAAGGTGAAAGAACTCAATAAAATGACTCCTGTTGAGTTAGAAAATTCTATGGCTTGCTATGTTATATGACATTTTGCAGATAAAAACATCTCACATCTGCACTGGCTTGATCATTACAGTTCAGTCTCAGGATATTGCTATGGCACTGTCTGGTTATGATTTAATGGGTAATTTTTCAGCTGCAGCTTGAGAACACTGACAGAGTGCTTGGGAAGGTGTAGCCTACCATCTCTTTGCTCAAGCCTTGCCTCTCTCTCGGCTGTTAAAAACCGTCTGGAGGGGAACACTGAATGTGTCCAGGAAGTGATGAATACTTCGCTGAAGAGGGAAAAGATTCAACCGCTTTGACCGAGTCAGCAACATGTTTGTGTGTTAAGCGGTTGTCAAGCTGCTTCCGACATGGCTACCCTATGAATCAACGACCTCCCAAATGTCCTATTGTTAACAGCCTTGCTCAGGTTTTGCAAACTAAGGACCGTGGCCTCCTTGACTGAGTCAATCCATCTCATGTTGGGTCTTCCCCTTTTTCTGATGACTTCAATTTTTCCTAGCATTATAGTCTTTTCCCAAGACTCTTGTCTTCCCATAATGGGACCAAAGGAGTACAGGCTCAGTTTAGTTATTTTAGATTCTAGGGAGAGTTCAGGCTTGATTTGATCTGGAACCCACTGATTTTTCTATTTGTCCACGGTATCCATAAAACGGAATACACAAAATGGTACCCACTTTTAAAAAATCAGCTATAGGGCCATCTTTAAAAAGGCTTTCTTGCACCAAAAGATCTAAGCAACAGTAAGCCATCTGCTATCATCCCCTTGTGGGACAAGGTTCCCAAGCGGCTGGTGGCAGCTCACCTCTAGGTCTTACAGTTACCTAGATGAGAGCATTATTATTTCAGGAACAGTTTGTGGATGGAAACTGCCTCGGTTGCTCTGATGGATGACCTTTATTGCAACAGGGATGGGAGAGAGTGTCCCTGTTGAATCTCTCAGCAGTTTCACTGCTACCAATCAGTGTATCCAGAGCATGCCCGATGCATCTGATGAAATGAGTTTTGATTCATGAAAACCAATGCTGGAATGTTTTGTTAGTCTACTGGACTCCTGTTTTATTTTGGTGCTAGAGACTAACATGGGCACATATCTGGAACTGTACAGGGTCAGGCATGTACTACTGACGGGATTCTATATTCAGTGTCTTGTGAAAACCTTCCATAAATGGAATGGTTGGATCCTGCGATCCACAGATGCAAGGAACATGGATCGTTCACCCATTCCTCCTGCAGCAGTCTGCTTTGGGTGTGCCATCGCCAGAGGTTAGGCACATGGCAACCCAAGAAACGGCCTTCTTAGTCATGGAGCAGAGACTTTGGAACTCCCTCCCCAGGGAGACTCATCTGACCCCTCCAATCGTTGCACATTCCGCCAGCAGGTGACAACTTTTCTGTCTCGTTTGCTGTACCCTCTGTAAAATTCTACTGTCCCTCCACCCTGGTTGTTTCATGTTTGCAGGGTTATATGTTTTTATGGTATTCTTAAATATTTTATGTGTATTTTAAAATGTTTTTAGCACTTTTAATATTTTAATGCCATTATTCACTGCCTTGGGGACTCTGTCTGGGTGGAAAGGTGGCATATAAATGTTTTAGATCAATCCAGTCCCATAAGTGACTGGATTAGCCCCTTAGTTGCACAAGTGAGCAATATTATATGCAAGTTTCCAGCCCATACAGAATTCTTCTTCAGACAACTTTACAAGAGCTACTCATACAGATTACATGGGATGTATGCCAATACCAACTTGTTAGCTTTACAAGGTTAAATATTGTCAAAAGATAAACTCATCCTAGGAAGCATTAGTATATAAAACAACACAGGATACAATAAAACTTCAGTGGTGTTATTTATGTTACAATTTTTCCCAAACTGAATTGGCCTGGCTAAATCTCCCTCTTGCATAACATCCAGCACAACTTTAGTAATTCTGATAGCCCCATAGAAGAAGAAACATTGGGCAACTGTTTAGTGACCAACTCATATTTTAAATGCTGGACGAAAGTTTTCAAGTAATAAAGGATTCTTATCCTTGCTAACGAACAGAAAATCAAGATGTGGGCAGATTAGGTTGCTGTTTACCTAGCTTAGAATGCTGCATTTCAGGACAAGGCAACAAAGTGGTTGGAGTCACATTATCTGAATTACAAAGCCTTTTTGAAATTAGAAATACCAGGCGTTACTAACATCAAAAGACATGGCCCATTTTTTCCTTCTCAGGAATAGATGAACAAATGGATATGAAATAAACAAGAGAACCTGAAAATGCCTAGCACGCTTCCCTTATCAGTATTGACCTTTTTCCTTCTAATTAAACTCTTCACAAGAGAATGTGTATGCCTTTAAGCAGTAACAGGCAGTGCCAGGTCCCGAGAAATGGCTAGAGTAGTGCCCTGATCATAAGCATTTTGCTCCAACCATTTAAATAGCCACTTGCTTGTGGCAAGCAAACAAATCATGTCCAGATAGTCATGTGGGAAAGAAAATTTTCTGATGCTATTTTTACTGAAAAATTTTCTGCCCCACATATGTAAATATAGTCTTGTTTATAGTTGTCAGGGCTCTTGTGCTGCAAATCGACCATGTTACATGGGATAAATGTGGGATATGAAGCATGAAGAATCCCCAGTGCTTCTATATGGTGCATTTACCTTCTTTTTGCCAACATTATTTAAATAATTAAATTATTTATTTAAATTTCAACTGGAATATTTTCCAATCCAGATTTTCTTAGAAAACCCACACCTCAGCTTCCAAGGGACCAGGCAGTTAAATATCATAATACTTTTCTCTCCCCCCTTCTTCTTCTATTAGGCTGCAGATAATTAAGGAAGATACATGGGAAGAACAGGCAATATAGGGAGGACATAGGCTAGTAACTTTGGCGGACTTCTTTGCAAAATTGTTTTTTTACATTAGTTGTTGTAGATTTTCTGGGATGTATGGCTGTGGTCTTTGCATTGTAGTACCTGATGTTTGCTGGCTTCCTCAGAGATATAACACAGAAAGATGCAGTACTGTGTCAATGTGAGAAGAAAAATGGTAGGCAGGTAATTTATATCTACTCAGTACTCCATCTTTCTGTGTTATACCTCTGAGGATGCCAGTCACAGTTGCTGGCGAAACGTCAGGTACTACAGTGCCAAGACCATGGCCATACAGCCCAGAAAATTTACAACAACTAATGAACTCCAGCCGTAAAAGCCTTCGACAACAATTTTTTTTACATTTTTGAAGATATGTTGTTTATATATCATGACTATCTGAAGTGTTTATGATGACAAAGCAAATTTCAGAACTCAGCCAAACACATATCTGTGATTATAAACTGTGACACAGAAGTTCCCATTGGATACATAAGCAACGTATTTCAGACATGGCATGGGTATGTTAACCCCTGACGAATCTGTAGCAAGATGGGCTAGTGAAAGCTACAGGATTTATGTGGAGTCCCAGTACCCACGCTTCCTACTGAAAATCTCTAAAACCATCTCTATTTCCTGTAAATTTTTCCAACCCTGTTTTGACAATTTATGATTGGTACAGTAAGCATGAAGAGCAACAAACAGTATGACAAACTCTCTGCTTAAATAAAAAGCATGCAGTGGTCAGAAATTCCATGCTGATCTCATTCCTTTCCTGTACCCTATTTCACAGCAACTATACGCAATATGGACTGAAATCCAAGAACAGACATGACGTAGCTCAGCAGACCTATACCTCCAAATAGAAGCATCATTGCCAGTAAAAGCAGGTTTTACTAGCAGTTTCATACTACTGTTATGTATAATTCAAAAAGAAACCTAATCCATGGTCTATATAGCTAAACCAATTTCTCTTGCAGCCTACAAATCTACAAATCTCCAGTCCCAATATGAACAGCCTAACTTCATGACCACGGCTAGATTCCTATTTCTGTTATTTAATTTAGTATCAACAAGGTGTTAATTAGTCTAGAGACCAAACAAGCAACACAATACCTTCAAAGCCAATTTTCATTACAAAACAGACTTGTGTAGCACAGTGGGCTAAGGGGCAAAGACCCTCCCAATTTTGTGTTAGCCATGAAGTCACAAGGTAGCTTTAGGTACAAAGTATACATTACATCAAGATACATCAGTTTTGTGGTCCATTTAGAATACTAAAAGCTGCTTCCACTTAGGTGATGAAAAGCAGAAGGAATCTCTTACCTGGTATGATTTTCCACTCCAAATACCCATCTCCAAGAAGCATTTAAAACCCCATGGTGGAGCCACTGAGTGATATGTGATAATTTGGAAACAGGAAAAGAGGAGGTAAAGGGAGGCTTTGCTCTCAATCACTTCGATCAAAGTGGTTTTCCTCGATTTAAAGGGGCAAACATTGCGTGTGTGTGTGTGAGAGAGAGAGAGAGAAAGAGAGAGAGAGAGAGAGAGAGATCTGAGCCCGAGATAAAACATAATCTCTTCGCTACAGTTTCATATCTGTAAAATGGGGATAATACCACCTCCTTTGCAGACCTCTCACAAACCACATCATCAAGGGGTCATTTTCCTGCGCACCCATGATACATACTTTCATGTATCAGCAAAGACTTCCTGCCACTTACAGTGGCCAAACTGGAAATCTCTATGATAAGAGAATGAATGTAGACAAATTGAAATGCCTGATGCTGGGAAAGATTGAAAGTCAAAGAAGACGGGGACGGCAAAGGATGAGATGGTTAGACAGTGTCATCGATGCAACGAACATGAAATTGAGCCAACTTCAGAGGATGGCGGAAGACAGGAGGGCCTGGCGGGAGCTGGTCCATGAGGTTGCGAAGAGTCGGACTCGACTGTGCGACTGAACAACAACGACAAAAACCAGCAAGAAAACATTTCAGCCTCCCTGTCCATTCAATAATTGGCTTTGACACTGCAATACTTCAGCAGAAGAAAATCAAAGAAAGGCTCCAGTAAGAAGCTGCTGAATTGGAATTCATATACAACTTTGATACTATCATACTTGGATGCAAAGAGGGACTGGGGGTGGTTAGCTCACTATAGAACTTACAGGTTCACTTACACTATTCAGATTCATCTTACGTTGTTATTAGTCAACAACTGTGAATGGTCCACATCCACTCTGACTGTATCGTTTACTCTTTTGACTGGACCTTTTTTACATCTGTGCTCTACAATGTGACAAACCTTGTCCTAGGAAAATGGGCCTTTACTCTGTAATAACTCACCTCTGCACTATTGCTCTTTTGCTGTTAGTAGTCTTGGGTGGCTATATATTTAATACTCATATGTGTGCTGTTTCCCCACTCCACAAGTCCTCCCCATCGTGTGTGTGTATGCTAATGGAATATAATAATTCATGCATCTGAGGAAGTAGGCTCTGGTTCACAAAAGCTTGTGCAATAATAAATTTGTCCCTTATTTAAAGTACCGCCCTGAGCCTGCTTTGCAGGGAGGGCGGGGTATAAATGTGACTATAAATAAATAAATAAAAATAAAATACCACTATTTCCGCCTGCAGCGTCTAACATGGCTATCCCTCTGGAATTCTGCTTTACAGAGCCGAAGCATTATTAATATAAAGTATGTTGAGTTCATTGAAAATTATAAAGGAACTATCTTTACAGTAAGAATCACCATTAAATATTGGTCAAATGAGGGTACCAAGCTTGATACAAGCATAGGAAGGTTGGGAGAGAACTAAGTGACAGACAACAGGGGAAAGAAGAGGGTAAAGCACATGTTTCTAAGGCCTACATGGTCTGAGACCAACATCTCTTCGGGACCGTCTCTCCTGGTATGTCCCCCAAAGAGCACTGTGTTCAATGGATAATAATCTCCTGGTTGTTCCTGGTCTGAAATGCATTTGTCTGGCCTCAACTTGATCTAGGGCCTTCTCAGCCTTAGCCCCAGCCTAGTAAAATTCTCTTTCTCTTCCAGCATATGACTGAGGCAATGATAGCTTTTTTATTGGCTCCCTCCTCTCTTTCCAGCCACAGACTCCATCTTAATATCAGTTGTAACATCTACTGACACACATGATGCACAATTCTTCCCTTGAGAGCTTGGAAATTGTGCCTTGTGTGAAATCTGTTGATTATCGTATTGGAATGGATTTTTAATTGATACTGTATTTATTGTTTTAACCATTGTTGTTACCTGCCCTGAGCCCTGTTGTGCAAGGGAGGGAGGGTTAGAAATCTAAATAAATAAATAAATATGGATCCTATGCCAACTTCATGTGCCAACCCCTGTAGGACCTTTAGGATTCTTGTGCTAACTGCTAGCTGAAGTAACAGTCCCATTATTTTTTATATATGCACACACACACACACACAAATTCTACAGGGGTACTACATTAGTCTGTTATAACCGAAACAACAAAGAATCTACAAACTTACTATTCCATAAGCTTTTGAGAGTCAGTGTGTACTTCATGCATCCAAGAAAGTACAGTCTGACTCATGAAAACTTCTGGGATAATCAATGTGTTAATCTTTTCAGGTTAACCTCCTAAAGGCTTTTTGTTCTTTTCTAAGAGCACATGTGGCCCAGCGGAAAGCTAAGTGGACAGCTGTTGTTTTGACACAACACTACATTACGAAGCACAAGCACACTCCCAGCAAACAAGCCCTTTTGACAGGAAGCCATGACACAGTGGTTGCTTCTTTCCCACACCCTGCACAGTGCTTTGCATCGGCCGCATGGGGAGTCTATTCTCCATCTCTTGACAGAATCGAACATGCCAATCTCCACCTGGTAGGTTGCTGTCATTCCGCCAGCTGCCAAAATGCCATTCATTCAACACAATTCACCCCAGAGTGACAAAATTCAGAGCCCTTACAAAATGATGCTGGAGGAAAAACAAGCCCCTAGAATGACTGAGGGAGAAATACTGCGCGCAGCCCGCTTGAAGACATGCCGCGGCTAAACCCAGATTTCACTAGCCAAATCCAGCCACAGAGGGCGAGGGGCTTCCCACAGGCCTAAGGAAAGGAGGGAGAGAGAGAAAATCGCGGCACCCTCAATAACTAACCCCACACGCACACACGGAGGCGCCGAGAGTGACGGGCTCCTCGTGGAAAGCTAAGTGGGCAGCTGTTGTTTTGACACAACACTACATTGCGAAGCACAAGCACACTCTCAGCAAACAAGCCCAGTTTTGACAGGAAGCCATGACACAGTGGTTGCTTCTTTCCCACACCCTGCACAGTGCTTTGCACCAGTCGCATGGGGAGTCTATTCTCCATCTCTTGACAGAATCGAACATGCCAATCTCCACCTGGTAGGTTGCTGTCATTCCGCCAGCTGCCAAAATGCCATTCATTCAACACAATTCACCCCAGAGTGACAAAATTCAGAGCCCTTACAAAATGATGCTGGAGGAAAAACAAGCCCCTAGAATGACTGAGGGAGAAATACTGCGCGCAGCCCGCTTGAAGACATGCCGCGGCTAAACCCAGATTTCACTAGCCAAATCCAGCCACAGAGGGCGAGGGGCTTCCCACAGGCCTAAGGAAAGGAGGGAGAGAGAGAAAATCGCGGCACCCTCAATAACTAACCCCACACGCACACACGGAGGCGCCGAGAGTGACGGGCTCCTCGGGAGTAGACCTGTCGTTTGCATCCAGGGCGGGCCTGGCCTACACAGACCCCGCCCCACACACAGACACACACACTCCCGGGAGGGAGTGGGCAAAGGCGAATCCAAGGCAGGGAGAGGACCAAGCTCCAAAGGGCGACCGAGCGCTCCTCGGGGAACCCGGGTCCCGCTCCCTCCCACTCGGACAGGCACAGGAGCCAGGGGGCCTCGGCCATCCCCTCCTCGCCGCCTCTCCCCCGGTGGTCTCGCGCCCCTCGGGGGGCACCCGCCGTCTCCGCCGCCTCCTTTCTTACCCATGGCCAGCGAGGAGCAGCAGCTGCCAGAGCAGCTCAGCGCGGATCCAGCCTTTGCTCCTTTCCCGGCCCTTCGCCAGCCCCCCTCATCCTCCTTCTCCATCTCCGCCTCTTCCCAGAGCCTCGTCCGCGGCGCCCCTGGCGGCAGGAGGACCGGCCAGGCCTTGCGAGGGCGCGCTCACAAGCGCCGTCTCTCGTGCGCGAGGAGAAGAGGGGGCTGGGGAAGGGTATTGCTAGAGTTGCCGGCCTCCAGGTGGAGCCCGGGAATCTCTTGGAATTATAAGTGATCTCCCGGTTATACACCCTGACCTGGATGGTCCAGGCAAGCCTGATCTGCTCAGATCTCAGAAGCTAGGCAGGGTGCACGCTGGTTAGTATTTGCCAGGGCCGGATTTAGACTTGCTGAGGCCCTAAGCTATACAAAACCCAGAGGCCCCCTACTGTTTTAAATTACATCAGGTGGTCTCAGAAAAAATTAAAATATATACGCTTTTTTAATATTTGAAATCAATTTTTATATTGTGTTTTTATTCGAGGCCCCAGCAGATTGCGAGGCCCTAAACTGTAGCTTATTTAGCTTATGCGTAAATCCGGCACTGGACACCGCCAAGGAAGAACAGGGGTGCTATGCAGAGGCAGGCAATGGCAAATCCACCACTGTTAGTCTCTTGCCTTGAAAACTCTACAGGGTCACCCTAAATCTGCTGCAATTTGATGGCACTTTTACACACATGCAAGGCCCTCTTTAGAGAGGGTGAAACTTCATAACATTATAGCCTGCAGAGATGCCTCCCCTTCCGAAACCCCACCCTCCACAGACCCCCCCCCCCAAATCTCCAAGAATTTCCCAACCTAGAGTCAATTACCCTAATTGTTGCTGAATTTCATCCTACACAAGACTTCTTGGAATATTCCACAGAACTCCAGTACCACTTTGAAGACTAATAAAACTTAATCTGGCATAATCGTTCTTTATACAGAGTTTATGTTTTGATGCACCGCATGAAGCATACCATCCAAAGATTCAAGAAAATGACAGGCAGGGAACATACCAGTTTGAAAGGGCAACTTAGAAATAAGTGAATTCAAAGTGGAAAAAAATATTCTCAACTGTTGATGTATGGCCAGAATAGGATATTCAGATCTACTCAAGGAAGGCTGTTTGACTATTTCAGCACTTAACCTTTTGGTAAAATAGGAACACTGTTCTTTTTGGGAGCTCAGATTTCACCACCCTATAGGATAAACTTCTGAGCAGATCCTAAAGATATAAATTGACTGAGGTTTTACTATCCGCTAAACTACACACATAAGTAATTTCTTTTGATCCTGAAAGGTGGGGCCCAACTCCATCCATCCAAATAGTCTTAATACACTGTCATGGCCTTAAGTGAAACTCCGTCTTCTGAATCACCATGCTCCTATGTGTCAGCACATCTTTGACCTGTGTGGTCTTGCTGCATGGCAAAAGTATTAAAGTATGCATATGAGCATATAGAAGAAGGGATTGGATTCATACCCCATCCTTTGCTACCCAAAGGTGTCTCAGAGCGGCTTATAAACTCCTTTTCCCTTCCCCTCTCCACAACAGACACCCTGTGAGGTAGGTGGGGCTGAGAGAGCTCTTGACAGAAATTGCTCTTTTTAAAGAACAGCTCTTATTAGAACTACGGCTTGCCCAAGGTCATCCAGCCAGGTGCAAGTGGAGGAGGAGTGGGGAATCAAACCTGGTTCTCCCAGATTAGAGTCCGTGCACTTAACCACTACACTAAACTGATGTAATCTATCTTGTAACATGGCTTCTGTCATTCAAGTAATAACTCAAGCGTGAAGGGCAAGAAACTTACCTATACTATGCACTTCCATCATATTTCTACTCAAAGCAATGCACTAATTTGAAAGCAAAAAATAATTCACATCAAAATAATAGGTAGAACCAGTCCATGCACCATCTCTCCAGGCCAACTCTAGTACTCTCCAACAACAACACAGTATTTGAGTTGAGCTAGAGATTTGACTTCCCAGGGAGAGGAAGTTCCACAATCTGGGACAGCTGCTGAAAAAGCCCTCCATTGGTTTCTAGCCACAGTCCATTCCCACAGGAGAATGCCATTCATAAATCTCAACAGCCTAGTATGGGTGGAGGTTTCAGGTACATGGACTACACAAACGCTCTATGCAAAATATATACGAAGAGTCCGGTGAGATACCCATCTCAATTTCTATTTATTCAGAATACTTCCAGAAAAATTAACCTTGCGATCACGAAAGCTGAAAAGCCATATCGGTTTAAACACTGGCTATGCTCTTCTCCCCCCCCCCCCATGGATCACTGCCTTGTCGCGGCGAGGGGGCTTGCGTGGTTCAATGAAGCTGTGGGCTATGCCGTGGAGGGCCACCCAGGACGGACAGGCCACAGCAGAGAACTCAGACCAAGCGTGATCCCCTGGAGAAGGAAATGACAACCCACTCCAGTATTTTTGCCAAGAAAACCCCATGGACAGTATCAAAAGGCTAAAAGATATGACGCCGGAAGATGAGCCCCTCAGGTCGGAAGGTGTCCAATATGCTACTGAGGAAGAGCAGAGGGCAAGTACAAGTAACTCCAGTAAGAGTGAAGCGGCTGGGCCAAAGCTGAAAGGACGCTCAGTTGTGGATGTGTCTGATGGTGAAAGGAAAGTCCGATGCTGCAAAGAACAATACTGCATAGGAACCTGGAATGTAAGATCTATGAATCAAGGTAAGCATGACGTGGTCAAAAATGAGATGGCAAGACTGAACATCGATATCTTAGGAATCAGTGAACTAAAGTGGACAGGAATGGGCAAATTTTATTCAGAAGACCATTACATCTACTACTGTGGCCAGGAATCTCATAGAAAAAATGGTGTGGCCTTTATAGTCAACAAGAGAGTGCAAAAGTCGGTACTGGGATACAATCTCAAAAATGACAGAATGATTTCGGTTCGATTCCAAGGCAAACCATTCAACATCACAGTAATCCAAGTCTATGCCCCAACCACTGATGCAGAAGAGGCTGAAGTGGACCGGTTCTATGAAGACCTACAACACCTCCTAGAACTAACACCAAAAAATGATGTCCTCATCATCATAGGGGACTGGAATGCTAAAGTAGGAAGTCAAAAGGTAACCGGAATAACAGACAAGTTTGGCCTTGGAAAGCAAAATGAAGCAGGGCAAAGGTTAACAGAGTTTTGTCAAGAGAACACACTGGTCATAGCGAACACCCTTTTCCAACAACCTAAGAGACGACTCTACACATGGACATCACCAGATGGGCAACACCGAAATCAGATTGACTATATAATTTGCAGTCAAAGATGGAGAAGCTCTATCCAGTCAGTAAAAACAAGACCTGGAGCTGACTGTGGTTCAGATCATGAGCTACTCATTGCAAAATTCAGACTTAAACTGAAGAAAATTGGGAAAACCACGAGGCCATTCAGGTTTGACCTAGATCGCATCCCTGATGAATATACAGTAGAGGTGAAGAATAGATTCAAGGGTCTGGATTTGATAGATAGAGTGCCTGAAGAACTATGGACAGAGGTTCGTGACATCGTACAGGAGGCAGCAATCACCACCATACCAAAGAAAAAGAAATGCAAGAAAGCAAAATGGCTTTCTGATGAGGCTTTACAAATAGCAGAGGAAAGAAGGAAAGCGAAAGGCAAAGGCGAAAAGGAAAGATTTACCCAACTGAACGCAGATTTCCAGAGAACAGCAAGGAGAGATAAGGAGGCCTTCCTGAATGAACAGTGCATTGCAAAGCCCTGCAATGGAAAAACGAAACCCTCCAACATGTTGCCTTGGCTAGAACAGAAAAGCACCGCGATGTAGACTTTTAAAGGCTTTCAAATAAGTTGTTTCAAGCCACCACCACCACCCCCGTGCTTTTCTGTTTCCCGAAGGAAATCCAGCGGGCGGCCTGTCCAGGGACTGGGGGGAGCGCCCAGTGCCACGGGCAGGACCGCAAAAGAGCTGCTTCTCTGTAGGGTTCCCGTCTCCTCTACGAAGTGCGACGGGGTCTAACGTTAATGCTGCGTTTTTAAATGCTCTCAAAGCGTTTAGGGACATTCGTGCTCCTTCTTACCAGCTACAAGGAAACTGGCCAGGGATGATTTCCCTTGGAGCTGGCTTAGAGCGCAGGACAACCTCCCCCCCCCACATTCTCTTGCTTGACGCCCCTTCGGCTGCACGGAGGCAGGAGAGTTCAGGGGAGTTGCGCAGCACGGCGGGCTTCGACGGGCAGGGCAGGAGGACTTCTCCTGCGCCTCTCTTAGGGGAAGTGCGGCAATGATGTCAACCAGCACCAAGCCGCCGCCGCGGTCTCCTGGCAGGCGAAAACGAGGCGACCCCGCCCCTCGGCTGCCCTCAGGCCTCTGGGCGCTTGTGGAGGACTCCGGGAGCGACGATGTGATCTGCCAGAGCCAGGTGAGGGGCTCGGCAGGCGCACACGCAGCAGCGGCAGCCATGCACCCCTTTGTCTCTTTCACCCCTGGCGCCCCTGCCTCGCCTCCCGCGCCCTAACGGCCAGCTCGCGCTCTAGGCATAGGCCTAGTTCGCCTAGCGGGTGAGCCGGCCCTGCCTGGAGCTGACTGTGGCTCAGATCATGAGCTACTCATTGCAAAATTCAGACTTAAACTGAAGAAAATTGGGAAAACCACTAGGCCATTCAGGTTTGACCTAGATCACATCCCTGATGAATATACAGTAGAGGTGAAGAATAGATTCAAGGGTCTGGATTTGATAGATAGAGTGCCTGAAGAACTATGGACAGAGGTTCGTGACATCGTACAGGAGGCAGCAATCACCACCATACCAAAGAAAAAGAAATGCAAGAAAGCAAAATGGCTTTCTGATGAGGCTTTACAAATAGCAGAGGAAAGAAGGAAAGCGAAAGGCAAAGGCGAAAAGGAAAGATTTACCCAACTGAACGCAGATTTCCAGAGAACAGCAAGGAGAGATAAGGAGGCCTTCCTGAATGAACAGTGCAAAGTAATAGAAGAAAACAATAGAATGGGAAGGACTAGAGATCTCTTCAAGAAAATTGGAGAAATCAAGGGAGCGTTCCATGCAAAGCTGGCCATGATAAAGGACAAAAACGGTAGGGACCTAACAGAAGCAGAAGAGATTAGGAAAAGATGGCAAGAATACACAGAAGAACTATACAAGAAAGACCTCAATGTCCTTGACAAACACGACGGTATAATCACTGACCTTGAGCCAGACATCCTGGAATGTGAAGTTAAATGGGCCTTAGAAAGCATTACTAACAACAAAGCTAGTGGAGGTGATGGTATTCCAGCTGAGCTATTCAAAGTCTTAGAAGATGATGCTGTTAAAGTTCTGCACTCCATTTGCCAGCAAATTTGGAAAACGCAACAGTGGCCACAGGATTGGAAAAGATCAGTATACATTCCAATCCCAAAGAAGGGCAATGCCAAGGAATGTTCAAACTATCGCACAATTGCACTCATATCACACGCTAGCAAGGTCATGCTCAAGATCCTACAAGCTAGGCTTCAACAGTACGTGGATAGAGAACTACCAGAAGTACAAGCTGGGTTTCGAAGAGGTAGAGGAACGAGAGATCATATTGCCAACATTCGCTGGATTATGGAGAAAGCAAGAGAGTACCAGAAAAATATCTACTTCTGCTTCATTGACTATGCTAAAGCCTTTGACTGTGTGGATCACAACAAACTATGGCAGGTCCTTAAAGAGATGGGAGTACCAGACCACCTCACATGTCTCTTGAGAAACCTGTATAAGGGCCAAGAAGCGACAGTTAGAACCGGATACGGAACAACTGATTGGTTCAGCATAGGAAAAGGAGTACGACAAGGATGTATACTGTCACCTTGCTTATTTAATATATATGCAGAGTACATCATGCGAAATGCTGGCCTGGATGAATCACAAGCGGGAATTAAGATTGCTGGGGAAAAGATCAACAACCTCAGATATGCAGATGATACCACTCTAATGGCTGAAAGTGAAAAGGATCTAAAGAGCCTCTTGCTCAGAGTAAAAGAGGAGAGCGCAAAAGTGGGCTTGAAGCTCAACATCAAAAAAACTAAGATCATGGCATCCGGCCCCATCACTCCTTGGCAAATAGAAGGGGAAGTCGTGGAAGTAGTGACAGACTTCACGTTCCTGGGATCCCAGATCACCGCAGACTGTGACTGCAGCCATGAAATTAAAAGACGCCTGCTCCTTGGGAGGAAAGCGATGGCGAACCTAAACAGCATGATAAAAAGTAGAGACATCACCCTGCCAACAAAAGTCCGCATGGTCAAAGCAATGGTATTCCCAGTAGTCATGTATGGCTGCGAGAGCTGGACTATAAGGAAGGCCGAGCGCCGAAGAATAGATTCTTTTGAACTATGGTGCTGGAGAAGACTCTTGAGAGTCCCTTGGACTGCAAGAAGAACAAATCAGTCAATCCTCAAAGAAATCAACCCTGACTGTTCCCTGGAAGGCCAGATAATGAAACTGAAGCTCAAATACTTTGGCCACCAAATGAGAAGGGAGCACTCACTGGAGAAGACCCTGATGCTGGGAAAGATTGAAGGTCAAAGAAGACGGGGACGGCAAAGGATGAGATGGTTAGACAGTGTCATAGATACAACGAACATGAAATTGAGCAAACTTCAGAGCACAGCAGAAGACAGGAAGGCCTGGTGTTATGTCTTGAGAGACATAATGGTAAGAGCTTGATCTGCCATAACTCATTATGCGGATTGTAAATACTGACCAATGGTGTGCATTCTGGAGGGAATGGGTTTGATTGGACGTTATGTATCGATTGTGATTGGATGTAACATACCTAATGTGATTGGTTGTTGTGAAACATTGTAGGTGTGGCTATCTCAGCCAGAATTGTATATAAGTTGCCGTTTTGCCTATGGAAGTTGTCTAACTGGTCTAGCACCTACAAGGCTGAGCCTTCATGCTGTTATCACTGAAATAAAGCTGAAATCACTTGTTGAACTGTTCCTCTGAGTTAAGTGTCATACTTAACATCTGGCGACGTGGATGGGATATAGCAGGTAGGCAGCCCCGCTATTCGGAACAACGGAGGAGGTTCAACCAGCTGGCGAGCAACCGACGGAGCAGGGCGTTCCTGTGACCCCCGAGAATGAGCTACAACAAGCAGTTCGAGCCGTTCGAGCCACTATCGGAAGATTGGGACTCCTACCTGACAAGGTTTGAGTTTTTCCTTGAGAACTGCCAAGTGACAGATGCAGCGAAGAAGCGAGCAGCCTTGCTGTGTTCCTGTGGGAAAGAGGTATTTGACATCGCCCGATCATTGGTGACGCCAGACAATATCAAGACCGTACCGTATACGACACTGACCGAGAAGTTGAAGGCCTGTTTTTCACCTCAACCGTCAGAGATCACTTCCCGACACGCCTTCTATGAGCGACGGCAGGGCCCCCGGGAATCTGTGGCTGAGTTCGTGGCGGCACTCAGGAAGGCGGCAAGGCCCTGCAATTTTGAAAACCTTGAGAAGGCGTTGCGTGACCGTGTGGTGTGCGGCCTGAGAGACGCGCAATTGCAACAGCGTTTGCTTGCTCGCAAGGCCCTCACATTCAAAGATGCATTCGAGGCAGCCGTCGCCGCTGAGGCCGCAGAGAAATCAACAAGGGAGGTGCGACAACGCCCCGGTACAGCAGAACCACGCGTTCATCACCAAGCAACCGGTGAGGAGGTAGCGGAGGACGTGGATGATGTCACGGAAGCTCGCTCCAACCACCCACAGCGGACTGCAACAAAACCTGTGCAGCAACGGCTGTGCCTAGGCTGTGGCGGGAAGCACGAGCGCGACACCTGTTGGGCCAAAGAGCTGATCTGCCGCGCTTGCGGAAAGTGCGGGCACATCACCCGAGTGTGTAAAGCAAAGACAAGATCACCGCTGACAGGGAAAAAAGCCTTCGCAGGAGGGTCGAGACAAAGTCAACGCGACCAGACCAGCCGCCACCAACCCACCGGCTCCAGACCAGTCTCCAGGTCATCAGCCAGCCGCAAGTCCTGCTCCTCGACGGTCCTGGCAACTGGAGGAAGCCGCCAGCAGAAAATCATCGTCACCCTGTTCCTGGATGGGGTGCCCTACGATTTCGAGGTCGACTCTGGGTCAACCCGGACCATCATCTCGACGCAGACCCTCGATCGCCTGTTCCCCACGAGAAGCCGCAGTCGTCTTCTGACAACCAACGCCCGACTTGCCGATTTCCAGGGGCGCCGGATACCACTTGCAGGGGAAGCAGAATTCGAGGTTCGATTTAAAGAGTTGTGTGCATCCCTGTCCTTGATTGTTGCCGAGGGGAACAGGGTGAGTTTATTGGGGCTAGATTGGTTCGACCCATTGGGAATCTCTGTTACCGGTGTTAATAATATGGTATGTGAGGATAAATGGAAATATGTGTACGACAAGTTTCCTCAAGTTTTTGCAAAAGGGTTGGGAACCTTCACAGGTACCCCAGTTTCCTTCGATTTAAACCCCCTGGTAGGGCCTATTCGCCTCAAATACAGGAAGGTACCAATATCGATACGGCCAAAGATAGAGGCCGAGTTAGACAAACTCATTGAGCAGCAGGTTCTAGAGCCAGTTCCCAGCAGCAAATGGGAAACGCCAATTGTTACTCCTGTAAAGTCAGATGGCTCCATTAGAATTTGTGCTGACTATAAATGTACACTTAACAAAGCGTTGCAACAACATTCGTACCCTGTACCTGTTATCTCTCATGTGTTGGCCTCATTGGGTGAGGGAAAAGTGTTTGGTAAATTAGACCTCGCGCAAGCATATCAGCAGCTATTGGTGGATGACAAAACGGCCGAGGCGCAGACAATCGTTACGCATAGGGGGGCTTTCCGGGTCAGACGCCTCCAGTTTGGTATAAATGTAGCGCCGGGAATTTTCCAGGGTCTAATGGAAGGGCTGCTGCGGGGTCTAAAGGGAGTAATACCATATTTTGATGACGTACTTATTGCGGGGGCAGACGATAAGGAGCTACTGGAACGGGTCAGGGCCGTTCTGGAACGTTTCAAAAATGCAGGGTTGAGACTTAAAAAGTCTAAGTGTGCTATAGGGGTTCCGAGTGTCGAATTCCTTGGGTTCCAAATTGACGAACACGGGGTGCACCCAACGAAATCAAAGGTGTCGGCAATACATAATGCCCCCAGACCACAGTCACAAAAAGAGCTACAGTCCTTCTTAGGACTACTTAATTTTTATCATTCATTTATTCCCCACAAAGCGTCTGTTGCACAACCCCTCCACCAACTACTGAATAAAGGTTCCCAATGGGTTTGGGGACAGCGGCAGCAGACCGCTTTCCGAAATGTAAAAGCTCTCCTCACGTCTGATGCAGTACTAATGCATTCTGACGAGGGTAAAATGTTGGTTTTAGCAGCCGATGTGTCGCCTTATGGTATTGGGGCAGTGTTAAGCCATCGTATGGCCGATGGGTCTGAGGCACCCGTAGCCTACTATTCTAGGTCATTGTCTGGGGCCCAAAAAAATTATGCCCAGATTGACAAAGAGGGTCTGGCCATAATTGCTGCCGTGAAGAAGTTTCACGATTTTGTGTATGGGTGCAGGTTCTTAATCGTGACTGATCACAAGCCCCTCTTGGGCATTTTCGCTCCCAACCACCCAACCCCGAACATTATTTCCCCTCGTATGCTACACTGGACGCTATGCTTATCGGCATACGAGTACGATTTGGAGCACAGGCCTGGGAAGGCTATCGGCCACGCCGACGCTCTAAGCCGTTGTCCCCTGCCAGAGCCTGTTGATCCTGCTCCAGTGCCCACAGCGGACGTGTGTCTACTTGATGAACTGCCTCAGTCTCCACTGCGGTCCGGAGAATTTGCCTCCGAAACAAAAAAAGACTCTGTGTTAGCAAGAGTATTGAACTGGGTGTTGAGGGGGTGGCCGAGCGCCGTGTTTGAACCAGAGTTCAAGGCATACAATATGCGGAAAACAGAACTCTCGATCTCCAGGGGGTGCATTCTCTGGGGGAACAGGGTGGTGATCCCCCCAAGCCTGCGGAGGAGGGTGTTAGAGTCCCTGCACTCAGGTCACCCAGGGATCGTCCATATGAAGGCACTGGTCAGAGGGTACGTATGGTGGCCAGGGATTGATGCAAACATTGAAGAAAGGGTTCAAGGCTGCTATACCTGCCAACAGTCCCGCCCAGAGCCAACACACACCCCACCTTTAGCAATGGAAAGAGCTGAAAAGCCTTGGTCAAGGCTACATGTCGACTTTGCGGGCCCGATTCATGGGCAAATGCTATTGGTGGTGGTGGATGCACACTCAAAATGGCTCGAGGTAGTCCCCATGCGAAGCACAACGTCGGCGAACTTAATAAAGGCTTTGCACCAATTGTTTGCCACCCATGGGCTACCTGAAGTGCTGGTGTCGGACAACAGCCCTCAACTTACCTCTAGGGAATTTGCAGACTTCCTAGAGGGCTACGGCATCCGGCATGTCACAACAGCACCATTCCACCCGGCCTCAAATGGCCAGGCCGAGCGCATGGTGCGAACAGCAAAAGAGTCCCTCGCCAGGCTGCCAGGCGATGACTGGGACTACAGAGTGGCTGAGTTCCTGTTGCGGCAGCACATCACGCCTAACTCAGCCACGGGGAGAAGCCCGGCCGAGCTTCTCATGAAGCGCCAACTCACTACCCTACTAGATCGGTTGCATCCTGACTTAGATGTCAGCAGGGAGAAGGAGGCTGAAACTCCAGAGCCAGTAAGAGAGTTCCAGCCCAGGGACTTAGTGTTCAGCAGGGTCACCAGTGGCTTCCAGCTGAGGTCACCGACCGACTGGGCTCACGAATGTATGTGGTCCGTCTACCTGATGACCGCACGGTACGCCGCCACATCGACCAACTCCGACAACGATGGGCTCCCGCAAATCTTGGGCTCGAGTCCCACTTGCCTCCAGAAGAGGTGAGTGCTGCCGGTTCTCGTTTAGAACCTGAGTCAGGACAGACCCATGCACTCTCCAACCCTACCGAGCCAGGAAGCCCTGCAATGCCAAGCGCTGACCCTGGGCCAGTCCCCGGACCTGACGAAGCCCCCACACTTCGCAGGTCACAAAGAACCCGAAGGGCCCCTCCCTATCTATCTGACTATCAGTGTGATGCCATCTAAGGGGGGAGGAGTTATGTCTTGAGAGACATAATGGTAAGAGCTTGATCTGCCATAGCTCATTATGCGGATTGTAAATACTGACCAATGGTGTGTATTCTGGAGGGAATGGGTTTGATTGGACGTTATGTATCGATTGTGATTGGATGTAACATACCTAATGTGATTGGTTGTTGTGAAACATTGTAGGTGTGGCTATCTCAGCCAGAATTGTATATAAGTTGCCGTTTTGCCTATGGAAGTTGTCTAGCTGGTCTAGTCCTTACAAGGCTGAGCCTGTATGCTGATCTCACTGAAATAAAGCTGAAATCACTGTTTGAACTGTTCCTCCGAGTTAAGTGTCATACTTAACACCTGGCGTGATCTGGTCCATGGGGTCACGAAGAGTCGGACTTGACTGTGCGACTGAACAACAACATGCTCTTCTCCCTTGCATTGCCCATTATCAGGGGACTGTCTCTTTGGTTTTCCCTATTTCAAGGGGTTAGCTTCAAATTAAAATCAGTGCTCAAATACTAGCAAGTATCTGACCAATGCAGTGACTAGTCTTAGACCACCTAATCCTGTAAGCAGGAATAGACATCACTGGTGCCTGGCAGGAAGACCACTGGGAAGGTGGAAAGAAAACTGTAAACAGGCCTGAGCTTTCTAAAACAAGTGGAATAAGCATAAGAATCCAAGTTAACTCAGCAGAGTATAAATCCATATGCTGTACTCCACATCCATGGAGATGGTCCTTGTTGCAGTTAGTATAAATAAAATCACCTAACCCACTATTACCGAAACACAGCTCCAGAAGCATGGCACATTTTACTCTGCAAAGGTGAACCAGCAGCATAAGACAGCCTGCAAGACAGCAGTGGCCTGTGTCCAACCACACAGTTAATAAAGCACAACTGCCTTTAAGTTTTTTCAAGGCAAAGACTTCGGGGGGGGGGGCGTGCATGAGCGCTTGTAGGGGTGAAACAATGGAAGTGCCACCTCCTGTTAAGAAAACTCAAGCGCTCTTAAATATTTAGAATGTTGCTGGATACTGGCTCAGTCCATGTGTGACCCTCTCTGAATGCTTGGCAGGTCCTAAGCATTGTCTCATGACAGAAGCCCTGCTGCTTTCAACAAAACATTAAAATCCTTTCTGTTGCATTCTGAAGACGGTTAAATCAATAACTGCGTAAAATTACACTGTCAATGCAAAGACATGGCAAGATAGATACGAATCTTATAGTAACACTTTGCCAAGTAAGCTTGCTTAGGATCACAGTCCACTCATTTCATAGTGGTCATGCAGAGGCTGAGAAGTTACTAGCTCACAAAAGCTTTTTCTGTATTGCTTATCTGCGTTAGTCATTTGTTGCTCACTGATAGCCTGGAAGACATGGGTGTGGACACAAGTTCACCAAAGCCCCCCAACCTCATTTCATTCATCACAAAGAATCAAAGTGGTAGCAATTTGCAAGCAAGGTTTGTTAGCCCTAGTAAAGTTAGTGCAGCTTGAATCACATATGAAATTAAAACACGATGAAACTATTTGTACTAGAAATGCAAGTTAATATCAAATGTTTATTACAGTACAAAAAGTAATGAGAATTTAAGCGCTTGACACAGAGTTTCAAAAAATTATGCATACCCAGTGAAAAACTGCATCCGTTAAATGGAACCATGAACACAGTGAACAGCACCAACATATTTCCAAGTTCAAAGTTGCAGGTTATGAGGTAGTTTCCCAGAGAACCTACTTGAGAGGTATTTATGATACCCAGTGACATGGATTAGTGCTCTGCTTTAAAATCAAGAAGGCACTGGGACATATAATGCATTTGGAATCTGCGGTTCTTTCTTCCCCAACAATTATAACAAGTTTGGTGTTTCAAACGAGAAAGGTCAAATGCTCAGATCTTTCTTACTAAAATCTCCTCACTAGTCACTCCTCACTAAAATCTCACTCTCTATGTCAAATCGGGAGAAGCAATCCATACAGAAGAGGAATTAAGCAGGCTGCAATGCTGATTCGGGGGGGGGGGGGTAAGGGGTTGCACCAAGTTATTTGTGTAACTAGTAACTTCTCCTCCCCCACAAGCTCTGAGACAAGAAAAACAAGTCCTGGGAAGTCTTCAAATGACAATGGCACATCAGGAGGGGAAGAGACCTTTCTTGGAATATGATATTATGTCATATTTTAGGTTACTAGACAGCCTTGTTCAGAAAGCTGTAAGATTAATGGGTTGGGTTCCCCATTCAATCAGTAGAAGGTTCTGACAGCCGTTAACTTTCCCCTTTACTTCTCCCCTCCGTATTCCTTTCTGACCCTGAGGTTTTGGGACTCATGTAGAACAACAGCCCTGCAGGTGGGCGGGCTGCTGTGAGGAGGGGGTAAAATCAACCTTCCTCCACTAACAGAAAAGAGGCAGGAGAGAATGGTTTTGCCCATTTCCCCCCCCCCTTCACTGCTGTCCACCCACTCGTCTTGGCAGTTGCTCCATGCAGGTCTCACAGCCCCAGGAGTCAACTTTCCCAGGGTTGAAAACAGCTGCTGGGGAGAAGAAAGGAAAGCAAAGATCAGATCTGTGGTCCTGGCATTAGCAGAACTTCATATCCAATTCACCAATCCTAAATCTGTTAACGCTCAACAAGAGAAAGCAATATGAATGACAACTTGAGATTCACATCCAAGATTTCACATATAGAAAACACAAGACATTGTCTGTGTGTTATGTATTATAGTAATCATTGTGCTATGGTATATGTTAGTGTCTATTTTTGTCTTTAAAAAGTAATAAATCAGCCAAATTTAAGGCATTTGAATTCCCGATAACACTAGTGGGAGAACTAAGCACACATTCAAGCCTTGCCACACACCTCAAATTATCAGTAAGAAAGTAGAAGGTTTAGCTTTGGCTGGTTCACATGGCACAAACACTATTCATCAGAGGGGATAAAAGCAGCTGTTTAAATCTCCAAAGTTATTTCAAAGTCTTGTTCCAACACAGTCATGAGTCCAAGTGTTAAAAATATCCAACTTTGTACCAAGAAATTCACGTTTACAAGAAAAAAAACGTACACTAAAATGAAATGCAGTTGACAATATGGCTTTCAAGTTTCCACTGTAATTGAAAATTTCAGCAGCATAGGAAGAGATTTTCCGCTTGATGTCTTAAAACTCTTTGTCACAGGAGGTTACAACAAAAGGCATATTCATGGGCCCCTAATGGAAGAGTGAAAATGTGAGAGATGTTGAGGAAAATAAATTTTGGAACACGTATGAGACCAGAGAAGATACAAAGCCAGCAGCGTGTAATGCTCAATCAGATTAAAATCTGGGAGACTCAGGTTCAAACCTACCCTCTGCTATGGAAACCTGCTGGGTGAACTTGGGCCAGTCACACATTCTTAGCCTAATCTACCTCACAGAGTTGTTGTGAGGATGAAATGGAAAAGAGTAGAACGATGTTAGCTGCTTTGTGCACTCAATGAAATTGCTGAGCAGATGGGTTAGAACAGATAAAAGGAAGTACTTCTTCACCCAAATAGTGATTAACACATGGAATTCACTGCCACAGGAAGTGGTGGCGGCTACAAGCATGGAAGGCTTCAAGAGGGAATTGGATAAACATATGGAGCAGAGAGGTCCATCCGTCGCTACTAGCCATAAGGTATAGATAGGAATTCTCAGTCTGGGGCGAGTGATGCTCTGTATTCTTGGTGCTGGGGGGGGGGGGAAAAAAAAGGGGGGGGTGGGACAGTTGGAGGGCTTCTAGTGTCCTGGTCCCACTGGTGGACCTCCTGATGGGAACTAGTATTTCTGACCACTTTGTGACGAAGTGCTGGACTGGATGGGCCATTGGCCTGATCCAACACTGGCTTCTCTTACGTTCTTATGTTTTCCCATTGAGGAGAAAGAAAGGGTACAAATGAAATAAATAAGATTAACATTTCTAATTTTGGCATTGGATCAAATCTAAACCTGGCGTCACACTCAGTATGGAACATGCTGGTTCACAATAGGTAAGGGGAAAAAATGGTCAGAGTCAACTTGACTATCAAGTTCCCCAGAAAGTTTTAAACACTTTGATTTTAAGTTATTCCATACCCCAGGAGGGAATTTTAGGGTGAATTCCAGCCCTCACTACAAAACGTGCCACACCAATGTGTTTTAACATTTCTCCAGATGCATCCTAGTATTAAATCTGAGTTCAATATATCTAAAAAGTTGAGAATAGCTTTAACCACCTCAGGGGATATTCACATCATTAGTGTACGGACAGTGGAAGAATTGTGCAGCTGGACAGAAATAACCAACCGATCAGGGCCGTAGCCAGAAAATTTCCGGTGGGGGGGGACGTGGGGAATTGGGAAGGAATGTGGAGAAGTGACGTAGGCACGTGGGGGTTCTGTGGGGGGAGGTGAGAGGGAAGGGGCAGAGAAACAAGGAAACGGGGAGCTCCTTTCTGGGGCTGTCAGATCTAACCCCCCCTCTCCTTTCTTCTAAGTATCCGCCACTGCAGTCCTTCCCTGTGTGCTGTGGTCCAAGCCCACCCAGCCCTGGAGGGCCAGGCATGGCTGCTGGGGTGCACAGCAAGAGCAGAGGAGAATGGCCCACCCCAGAGCCTCACTGGGGGAGGAGCTCTGCCGGTGCAGGTGCAGTGAGACGCCTCGGCTCTTGCCGCAGGCACCCCAGCAGCTGTGCCTGGCCAAGGACTCCCAGCCTGATTTGCTTCTGCAGCCTTTGGGGAGAGGGAGGAGGAGAGCCTGGAGAGGGCGTCCCTCAGCTGCAGCAGGAAGCAGTTTCCTGGTTCCAGCTGTGGCCGAGCAGGAGGGGAGAGAGACCTGGTAAGACTGCCCCTCTCCCTCCCGCTCCTGCTTGGCTGCAGCAGGAAGAGCTGGTGAGGCTGCAGCAGGCAGGGGCAAGGAACGCAGTGCACCAGGGTGCATGGGAGGTCTGGAATTCTCCTGGGGTGGGACGGGGCTCCTCCGTGGGGGGCGTCACCCCCAGATGCCCTCCCCCAGGGCTACAGGCCTGAAACTAATACCAGATTCTTACAACTTCTTTCATGCATCAGGAAGTAGGTGTATTTTTCCTAGACCTGCACTAACTGCACTATAAGCCTCTCATATCTGAATAAGAACAGGGTTTTTAAAAAATAAGTATACATGCATGGAAAATGTTTCATCATTGTAGCATATCTAAATAATCTTTACAATTAAATAATGGCATATACATAAAAAGATACACACACACACACACAAAGGATATCATAGATTCACTCTTCAAATGGCAGAGTAACTTCTTCAGTGGAGGATAGCGGCATAAGGAAGGCACACAACCCAGCATGATTAATTTGTGTTTAGCCCTTGTAATAGCCACATTAAGACGTCTCCAGTCCTTCAGAAGTTCTCCAACCTGTCGAATGCAAGGACAGACACATGAAGCTGCCTTATACTGCATCAGGCTCTTGGTCCATCAAGGTCAGGGTTGTCTACCCAGACTGGCAGCAGGTCTCCAGGGTCTCAGGCTGAGGTCTTTCACATCATCTGCTACCTTGTTATTTTAAGTGGAGATACTGGGGAATGAACTCGGGACCTTCTGCATGCAAAGCAGAGGCTCTACCACTAAGCCACAGTCCCTCTCCAGCTCACCTGATTTTAAGGTCCTGCATCTAGCTAAAAATAAATTGAGTTTTAGGTTTCAAACAACAGGCACCGTAGCAGAACGTACCTGCTCTGACCTGCAAGCCCTATTCCGCCCTGCGATCCCAGGGGTTCCCAACTCCCTGGAGGGGCTTCTCTTTCACTCTCAGGGTAGCCACGACCACCACCTGCCCTTTTTAAGGAATTGCCCACTGGGAAGGACAGGACTCCCAGCTTGGCCTCTGTGTCTCCCGCTGCCCACCACGTGGCCACCACCGGAACAGATTAATGCCTTGGGCACCCCTGGAGGAACAGCCGCTTGCCAACCCCCCTGGAGCCCTTTTAAAATAGCATGTTCAAAATGGTGGAGGTCTATGTGGTACAGAGAACCGCTCCCAGCATCAAAAGTGTAGAAGTATTTATTAAAAAGAAAATGTTCATCAGCATACTTTTAGTGCAGCACCAGATTGAACAAGGAATACAAAAAGAAATTGGTAAAAATGCACAACCTCTGTTCCTTCCTCTATATATACTGATGGTAAACTATAGGACAGGCTCTTTAGCTTAGCTGTTCTATTTCTCTACAGGGAACTTGAAGCTTGCTCCCAGCCTCCCAGGCGAGTACATAGTCAATATGGCTACCTCAGAAGTTAAGAGTCCTGTGTCCTTTCAGGAACGCAGCATCCCAAAGAAAGTGAGCTATTTCCTCTGGCAAGGAAGTTTTATCATCTCTTGACCCCAGTCAGCCCAGGTCAAGGCATCTTTTCCTGTCGTCAACAAAAAGTTCCTTCCTCAGCCTCTCTAGAATTTGACACCCCAAACTCTCTGTTCCCTGCTTCACCATCCCTTTGTCTAAACCCATTCACATTTGTACGAAGGTGAGCCTGGAAAGCATTGATGGACTTTCTCCTTCCCAGCTGTTCTCTGCCCAGAGAAAAGAAAAGAAAACTTTTAAAATGCCAAGTGGAGGTTTGCTGCTTGCCAACCTCCCAGGAGAAAATGAATTTGTCACAGGCACCATTGAAGCCCTTCAGACCAGAGTAGCAAGTTGCACTTTTCATATCTGCTTACAAAAGGAATATAAAATATTCCTGACCACATGTCATCTGCAGGAAAATTAAAACCACAACTCAACAGCTATTGTAGGTACATCCAAGGATCGTGTATGTCCTGAGGCATCTGTACTGGGTTTATTTTGAAGAAAGAAGAGATAAGACTGCTATCCACTGTTTCAAAACTGGTTGGCCAAGCATGCTGCAGGAGCTCTTCAAAGAACACATCTGAAGATCCTTTAGGCCCTTCAAAGAACACGTCTGAAGATCTTGATCTTTTAGGCTAACTGTGAAGTCATTTGGATCCTTGCTCTTGCAAGGAATGTATTTATTTAAAATATGTATCCCCCACCTTGTCTCTTTAGACTTAAGGCAGCTAATAAAGCAACAAGATGTAAGAATATAACAAACCATAAAGCAATCTATCGGCATGAGAAAACACCAGAGTCAGATCTGCAAATAAATTTAATACAACCTATATTGGATCTGGTGTTAATTTTTTTTATTGTTATCTGATCATATCTCAGCTGCCACTTTTTTTTGCAACTCCATCTTTTGGGAAGGTATGAACCAATGTTATCATAGCATCTGTAGCATCACGAAGAGAAGATTTTATATATATACATACAGAGTAAGGTGCCATCTGTACAGTAATTCTGAGACACTTTCTCTTACCATTGCAAAAATGTATTTACTTTTCTGATCATTTTAACAAATATGTACATTTAGTATTTTTCTTTACCACTGACTTCCACGTTGGGAGGGACAGCAGCATGATGTAGCCCAATCTCGTCAAATCCCGGAAGCTAAGCAGGGTCAGTACTTGGAAGGGAGGCCACCAAGGAAGACCCTGCAGAGGAAGGCCGTGGCAAAACCACCTCTGCTTCCCACTTGCCTTGGAAGCCCCTCTTCACCAGACTAGACAGCACCTTATGCACACACACAATGTCCAGGCAAGGACGGTTTTAAGTTGACTTAAGTCTGAACTATCAAAAACCTAGGAATGGCTCAACAGTTCCCAAATGTGGCTTACTTACATTTCCATCGCTATGATTCCTCACAAAAGAGACTATGATGATACTTTTATCTCTCCCTTGGTACTTGTCCACAGTATTTACTTCAACCTTATTGATGTACGAACTTGTCATTAGGTCTGTGATTATCTTTAGCTGATGTCTGTACGGTGATATGACCCCAATATCTGATGGCTTGCAGCCAGCCTAAGAGATAACACAAAGGCTTTACATTATGGGTATCAAGAAACAAAAGTCATTCAAGAGCATATTCTGTGAATCAACCCTTCAGCAAACTATGACATACAAACAAAATATTTATTTAGATACAAACTAAGTCAAATGAGACCTACGCTAAGAATTATATTTGCAGCTATGAAAATTAAATGGTTGACACCAATGTTCCATCTAAGCTGTGGAGTCTTGTGAGCAAAAATTCTATTTTGTGAGCTAGTGGCATTAAAGCTGTGAGCGAGCGATTTGGCTGCTGCATCAACTAGTTTGCTCCGGAGCCCTCCTTCCTGAGCTGAGACAAAAATGTGTGAGGCGGAGGCTAAAAAACTGCGAGATGGCTCACACTAACTCAGCTTAGAGGGAACACTGGTTGACACACATACCCAATATATGTGAAGATGGTATTTATGGTAGAAAAGGTATAAAAGGAAGTACTTCTTCACCCAAAGAGTGAATAACACATGGAATTCACTGCTACAGGAGGTGGTGGCGGCTACAAGCATGGACGGCTTCAAGAGGGAATTGGATAAACAGAGGTCCATCAGTGGCCACAAAGTATAGATAGGAACTCTCTGTCTGGGGCAAGTGATGTTCTGTATTCTTGGTGCTGGGGGGGGGGGCAACAGTGGGAGGGCTTCTAGTATCCTGGCCCCACTGCTGGACCTCCTGATGGCACCTGGTATTTTTGGCCACTGTGTGACAGAGTGTTGGACTGGCTGGGCCATTGGCCTGATTCAACATTGGCTTCTCTTATGTTCTTATGTAGCACTGTACCCTAAAAGAAACGTAACTATATTTTTAATTATGGATGTCCTTTTGCTACCTTCAGGTGGGTCATCACCATGTTGGACTGAAGCAGGAGAACAACATCTGAGTCCAGTGGCACCTTTAAGACTAACAAAATTTAATTCTGGGTATCAGCTTTTGCGTGCAAGCCCACTTCTTCAGATACCTAAATGTCTTTTTCAATCACAGAGGCAAGTTTTTGACCAAAAATGATGTGATCTAGGTCTTACTGGGGTGCAAATGCTCCATTCACCGAACAGAGAGGTATTTTTTTCAACACTGCTAGCCATTGCAAAGGCAACATCTGTGTCATTGCTAGCTGGCCAGCATGCATGGTACACTTCTGCAAGTCCTCGTTTGAATGCTGAGAAACCCATTCACACTGTTAGAAGAGCCTTTCACACATTAGATTGTATATAAAAACCATGAAGAGCTAACAAACTAAAAAAAACCTACCTCGATTTATTAAGCAAGGTTTAAGTGTTCAGATTGATTGTATTTAATTTAAAAACACCCTTTCCTCCAAATAGTAAATGAAAGAGAGATACCTGGATAAACAGAGATGTCAGGAAGAGTACTAATTTGGCCTCTGTCATGTTACTTATGCCACCTTTTTCTGTATGCTCTGGTGCTGGAACCTAAATTTAAACATATAAAAAGGCCAAACATTGTTTGCTGAATTAGAAAAAAACATTAATTTTATTTGTTTATGGTAGAAAAACTGCCTGCATTTGCATTTATTTATTTATATCCCACTCCCCACAGCTGGGATTCAAAGCAATTTAGAACATTGTTCTCTCCTCCTCCATTTTCTCACAAAAACCACCTTGTGATGCACGCCAAGCTGAGAGACTGGGATGGGCCCAAGGTCACCCAGTGAGCTTCCACAGCAAAAGTGGGGATTCAAACCCAGGTTATCCAGTTTGGTGTAGTGGTTAGGAGCACGGACTCTAATCTGGGAGGTACGGGTTTGATTCCCCACTCCTTCACATGCAGCTCCTGGTGTGACCTTGGGTCAGTCATAAGTTCTTTCAGAGCTATTCTCTCAAGGGCAGTTCTTGACAGAGCTCTCTCGGCCCCACCTACTTCACAGGGTGTCTGTTTTGGGGAGGGGTGGGGAGGGGAAAGGGATTGTAAGCCGCTCTGAGATTCCTTCGGGTAATGATGAGCGAGGTATAAATCCAGTCTCCTCTTCTTCCACCACTCTATCCACTTACAGACTTTGTCTATTCTCCTTTATCATAAGCAGGCATAGTAATCATGCCAACATATGACAGTTCAAAAACATTTTGCTTTCCATGTTTTAATAGAATAAAACGAAATTCAAAAATGGAACAGAACTGCTTTTGAGGGGAAGAGCAAAGGGAGAGCAAGCGATAGCTACCTTCTCCGTGTTAAGAAAACAAACAGCGTTGTTCGGATCCAGTGTTTCCTTGAGCCATGTCTCCGAGGGAAGCTGCTCCAGTTTCAACCCTTTTAAATTTGGTAAATCCGCCACAGCTTTGGACACCCTCTCAGAGCCACATTCCAGTTTGCCGTCATACATCAGCTTGTTACTCAGCGACATAATTTTACTAGGGAGATGAAAAAGCAAAACAGTATCAGACTTGAACCTTCTGTTGCCTGCAATGGACCAGGCATCAAGTGGCAGTTCCGTGTACCTGTTCATTCGGTACTGTACATTCAGCTGCACAACAGCATTCTTGTTCTGTTCCAGTCTCTTAAATAAGCTTTCGCTCATGCCAAGATCCCTGTTACAAAAAAGGAGCCTGTCAAGTTCACGGGCTTACAAATGGCTTTGTGAATTCTGTTAGAGAGATCAGCCTCCGCCGGCAGTGAGCCAGGTCAGCCTCCGCCGGCAGTGACTCAGATTACCTGGCTTCTGCATTCTGCACGAGTGGAGGTAGCTGCTGATGGTCTCCCACCAGCACAAATCGGAGCGAGTAGAAGAGAGGACCCAGGCAGATGGGCTGGCTGATCTGGGAAGCCTCATCCACTATGCAGAAGTCAAACCGCTTACGAGTAAATATCGGATGGTTTATTCCCATGCATGTTGTTGCGACTATTGGCTGGGGGAGGAAGGAAAGGTGAGAAAACACGATTTACCAAGCTTTATTCTATGGATTAACCCATATGTATGTGGGAAAATTCACAAGTATTTTCACAGCTCAGAATAGTGTCTGATCAACACAAAATTGCCCAGGCTAGCCCGATCTCATCAGATCTCGGAAGCTAGGCAGGGTCAGCCCTGGCCAGTATTTGGATGGGAGACACCCCCCCCCCAAGGAAAACTCTGCCAAGGAAGGCAATGGCAAACATGGCAAACCGCCCCTGAATGTCTCTTGCCTTGAGAACCCCACGGGGTCTCCATGAGCCAGCTGTGGCTTGGCAGCAAAACAACAAAATGCAAAATTATTAATTATATATAACAACATTACATGCAGCACGTTTTATTTCTATCTGCACTGAGACTTTGGAGTGGTACAGACTATGAATTCTACAAAAAAGGGAGGAAAAGTTGATCTAAACAGGGTAAGTTTAACTCCATACCTTGCATTAATTCCATTCTTATTAAAACTTAAGCAGCACTAAGCAAATGTAGAGACATCACCCTGCCAACAAAAGGAGAAGACTCTTGAGAGTCCCTTGGACTGCAAGGAGATCAAATCAGACAATCTTAAAAGTTAAGATATATGTTTGTATATAATTTTTAAAAACTAATAAAAATATTTATTAATTTTTTTTAATCTTAAAAAAAATCAACTCTGACTGTTCCCTGGAAGGACAGATCCTGAAGCTGAAGCTCAAATACTTTGGCCACCAAATGAGAAGGGAGCACTCACTGGAGAAGACCCTGATGCTGGGAAAGATTGAAGGTCAAAGAAGAAGGGGACGGCAAAGGATGAGATGGTTAGACAGTGTTATCGATGCAACAAACATGAAATTAAGCAAACGCCGGAGGATGACGCAAGACAGGAGGGCCTGGCGTGATGTGGTCCACGGGGTCGCGAAGAGTCGGACTCGACTGTGCAACTGAACAACAAAGCAAAAGCAGAGGATTTGCAACTGGTGGGGCTCCCGCACATCAGAAGTATTTGAGGTAAACTACAGTGACTAATATTACCAAACTTCACGGATCACTTTATGAATGGCCAAGCTCTACAAGACAGTTTTTACCATTTTAGGAACAAGTGTCTTACGATTACAGGCCCACATGCTCTGGCAAGGGGCTGGTGGAAAGCGGCTTCAGGTCACAGCCAACTTATGGCAATCCCTCATGCGGTTTTCAAGGCAAGAGATGTTCAGAGGTGGTTTGCCACTGCCTGCTTTTGTGTAGCAACCCTAGACGGTTGTTCTCCCATCCAAATACGAATCAGGGCTGTCCCTGCTTAGCTTCCAAGGTCTGATGAGATCAGGCTAGCCTTGGCCGTCCCAGTCAGGGCACTCTGGCACACCCATGGGCATTTCCAACAAGTCACAAGTGAAGCTCTGATTGCGGAATAGACGTTTCCAGCCTCTCCACTTGTGCTGCACCTCACTGTCCGTGGAAGAGCTTCTTGCCCTGGCAGAAGGTTTCTGGCAAAGACAAAGACTACACTGTCACTTGAAAGAATTGTAAGATCCAGCCCCGTGCAACTATGGAATACAGTTATATCTTAGAATGATCTGAACATTTTGTTTCTTTTCTGTGCAAGTCAGAAGTGTAAGAACAATTGTTTTACCATACACTTTAATTAAAGTTTGCCAGGGGCTCACTACCAAACTTAAGCATTGTGAAGTCTAAAACCCAAAACAAAATTCCTGCCACCTAGCAATCTGTCTTCCAGGCAGCTCTCTCTGGGATACACTTTTGAGAAGTTCTACAACACCGACCACTGTTTTTCTTACCTGACTATCATACAACTTCTCCAAGTGGCCTACAGTTTTAATACACCTAGATCTGCAGATTTCTTCTTCCGTAAACTTCCGTATGTCTGGATGAACTTTCTGAGCTCTCCCCAGCCGCAAAAAACCGACCTTGAACTTTGCGAGCTTCAGAAGGATATTGTCGACTGCAGTGTGAGTAAAGCTGGTCAACAGAACACTGAAACCGCAAGCATAAAGAATGCGGACCTGAAACGCAGGAAAGGAGAGAAGGAAAGGAAGGAACCATTAAAGTATGGGAACTGCAGTGGACGGTTTAATCTGCATTTCTCCTTGCAAGACACTTTTTCCAGAAACCTGTTCAAGTCATATAGGTGAATGTCTCCAGATGCTGATTATGACATTTAGCTACAGTCCATGGTCTTCAGACATTTTTGTCTGCCAGGAGTAGGAGGCAGAAACCCACCAGGCATCTCTCCACCAGTGCAAAATCCCCTCCCAGCTGACACAACCCCTCTGCCTCTTCTTCCATCTGCCATCACTGGGACCATCAGAGGCTGGGTAGGATACACCCAGGCCCCCCTCCATTGTGTCTGAATCCAGTATCTTTCTTCAAGAAACCTTTACAGTGCAATCCTAAAAATATTTTCCCGGGACTAAGCCCCACCAAGTAGACCTGAGTAAGAGTCTCCGAAGGACTGCACTGTTAATTTTGTCATTTGTTATTTAAGAAAAAACCACTTTTAGGCTGAAAAAAGCAGGTTTAAAAAAACCCAACCCTACAGAAAAACATTACCTCAAGATATAAGCACCAGTTCAAATCGATACTCATTCACTAGAAACCTTAATTTTCAAACATTAATTGGCATTAAACCTGCCTAAATTAGTTGTTAAATTTATTTCTCTTTAGGGGTGTTGAATCTATTTTTAATTACACGTTATACCACGTATTAGAATCTACCACACTGTCAATGTTAGAACTGCTGCCTCTCTAAAGAGAGTATTCCCCCCA
Organism: Gekko japonicus; assembly: GCF_001447785.1. NCBI lineage: Eukaryota > Metazoa > Chordata > Lepidosauria > Squamata > Gekkonidae > Gekko > Gekko japonicus. The sequence goes on from NW_015160247.1 coordinate 283,977, forward strand.
CAAAACAAAATGCATGTCGTTTGACTTCTACACTCTGTTAGTCACGGTCTCACCAGAGCACATATTGTAGTGGTCTTCCCAGTTCCAGGCATCCCAACGATGAGCGTGTAATCCTTTGAAAGCAGCACTTGCTTCATGGCTTGCTTCTGAGGTTTATTCAGACCTTTGATTTACGAAGCAAAGAAACTTCACTAATGCTGTACGCAACGAAAACCGCAAGCTCCTTCTTCAACTTAGAAGTTATTTAAGAGGAAAAAATACATTTCTATCGCATGACATCAAAACATTTTAAAGACAAAACCCTGGTGAGTTTTGCTTCTATGTACAGCCACAACATGCCTCCTACAATCCAATCCTAAGCATGGTGATGCAGAGCTTCGGGGAATGCCACACTTTTATCCCACCTTTCCTCTGAGGAGCTCAGGGTAGCATATGTTGTTCTCCTCCCCTCCAGTTCATCTTCACAGTGGCTCAGGCTGAAGAATGACTGGCCCCAAAGTCACCTAGTCGGCTTCACCACTGCCTGGGGATTTGAACTGGGGTTTCCCTGATCCTGGCCTATCCCTGTGACCTCTGCACCACAGTGGCTTGCTCCTAGATGCACACGCAACAGACAGGACAGCAGACCGAAAATCAGATGTTGCAGAAAAGCAACCGAGGAAGAGCCTTTCCTTCATTTCCTTTTTTGGCAGTCAAATGTCTAGTGCAGGTGTGCACAGTGAGGCTGGCAGTTTGACCCTTCGGCCTTAAAGGTATCTATATATCTAATTCCCAACTTGCCCCCTCCGTGCGGATACTTAAATCAGCACGGAGGGGGCAGCTGGGGGAGGTTTGTGCACACGTGGGCCAGTCCCCACGTGTGCACAAAAATAAAAAAAGTTTAAAAAAAATTCGGGGGGATGTTAAAATCCCCCCGAAAGTGCAAGAGCGTCTACTGCGCGTGCGCAGGAGACGCTCTGCAAACGCTGTCGCCGGGTGGGTGGGGAG
>NW_015160247.1:285207-303204 GCF_001447785.1 Gekko japonicus
CCGGCAGGCAGGGCGGGGGGGCGGGCGAAGACCGGCCTGCGGGGGGCGGACAGCGGGCGCCGCCGCCTCGGGGAGATCGAGGGGTGGGGGTGGAGGAGACGGGGCTCTTCTCCCCCCCCGCGAGTATCGCGGGTCCCCCTCTTGTTTAATACTAAGGTTCTAAACCAATTCCTGTATGGTGTGGACATTTGGATTCAGGCCGCTTCAGAAAATAATGGATTCCATCCACGATGACTTTTTCCGACACTTATTGGCTACTCCTAGATGTGTCTCGGGCATAGCACTGAGAGCGGAACTAGGCGAATTATTGATGGAAGCTAGGGCTTGGATTAAAGCCTTTCTCTTTAAAGTAAAGGTTTTGAAATCTGTGGGAGGATCTACTCTACTTGGGCTTATCCAGGCAGATCCAATGGGATCAACTACTGGAAAAGAAAATGAAATGCATAGGAATAACAAATGATCATTAAAAATACAGAAACTAAAGACATTAGAAGACAAATTTAAAAATCGGTAGGAAAATTGGATGTTACAAGTACATCTATTAGTGCGCGCAGGGTATGTTCGACAGTCCATTTGGGAATTGCCCTCCCGATGCAACTGCCAAAATATTTTTATCAACTGACAGTCCCAAAACTAAGAAGAGCTCTTACTTTGGCAAGACTGGACCTTCTTCCCTTGGCAGTTTTGGAGGGCAGATATAATAAAGTATCGTACCCTAACAGAACATGCAGATGCTCATATCATACAACCGAAACCATTGAACATATGATTATGGAATGCCCTACATTTGATGAGTCGAGGACTAATTTAGTCACCCCTTTACTTAAGGATATGGAACTGCTAAATGTGCGCGCCCAGGTGTCATGGCCACTATCGGATACCAATGATCGTGGTCACCCTCTCAGTGGCAAAATTCACAGGCGCAATAATCAAATATAAGAGAAATAATACTAAGGTCTTTTAAAATATTTTCTTTGGTACTGATTTCTGCTTAAGGTGATAGCCGTATAAGCAGTACTAGATAGATAGAGGTATTTATTTTTGTGGGCTTAGTTTCAAACTTGCTTCAAAATCTGAATGCTAGATTTAGGCCCTGGTCACACGGAGAATTAGGCACGCTAGAGAGACGGAAGATAGGCGGATTTTCCGGGCACGATCTCATTGCCACATCTGGGAAGCGTAGAGCTCCCGTGGCGCACCCGAGGCTTCCCGCCGAAGATGCGGGGTAAAAAACTAGTACCTCGGAGGTACTAGTTTCTGGAAACCGCGGGGCAAGGGCGGGCATCTGATCGTGTTTCCGGTGGTAGTTCCGGCGCCCGCCCATGTCCCCTCGCAAAAAGGTTTTTTCCCCCCAAGTCTCCACGGATGCTCACAAGCACCCAAACAGAGCATGCGCACATTTCAGGTGTTTTTTTTTAAAAAAAACAACCCCGTTTGCCACGCCGCTTCTTTGCCACGTCGTGTGATCGGCACCTCCCCCCTAACCACAGGAGCTCAACGGGACCTCAACCCGACGCCTGATCGCGCAGTCGCGCGTTAGTTTGCTCTGGGGCAAACAGCCACCCCCCCCCCCGCATTTTCCTGCCAGTGTGGCCAAGGCCTTACTATAGCAAAGATCATCTCAAAAGCTGAAAGAAAACTACCAAATAATGGGAAAGGCATGTTAACCAAGTAGAGCTCTCAGGCATGCATTGGTCTGCTTTTAGGTGAAATTAAAGACACTGGTTCCGCCTGGAAGCCTCATACTGTCAATTAACCCAATAATCCTTCTGTGCTGCAGAAGAACCTTTCCTGCCCCTAACATGCAGTGCCTGAAAAGTGCAGACACATACCTGCATAAGATCCAATGGGAGAAGTATTTAATGTGAAGCTTGCTTGAAATCCCAGTTCCTCTCTCACTGACTGGCTGAGACAAGCTCTATTCAGCTTCAGCTCTTTTCTAACATTAACCTTCTTAGTCAGGGTGTTCTGAGAATTAAGTGAAACTCTTCTGAGCCATGAGCCTTAAGGACACAGTAGGCTCTAAGAACATAAGAAACTGTGTCTGCTCTGGCTGGCAGCAGCTCCCCAGGGCCTCAAGCATAGAAAGGTCTTTTCCAACACCTGCCACCTGAGATGGAGATGCCAGAGACTGAACCTGGGACCTTTTCTAAGTTATAAGCTTTACTCCTGAGCCATGGCCCTTCCCCATTAACAATACTTCCCGTTCTGTTCTTTCCAGCAAAGCAAGCATTGGTATAGCTTGAAAAACAGACCAAGTCAACACAAATATTTCATGTTTCAGTGGGCCTACTACTGAAGTCATAAGGAACATGAACCCTATTTCAAGTCGCAAGATTTTGCACCTGAACCTTTAAACAGCAGCAGAATATTTGCTGATTGATGTGGGTTTCTTTGGAAATGGAAGTACAACTTCCTCAATGGAACATCAGACGTAAAACTATACCAGAAACTGTTTCAAAATGCTGTACCTTTCAGAATGTTCGCAACCGTCTCCTTTGCTTCAGCAGGGAGGACAGCACTCAAGTGCTGGATGAACTGAGGTTTGTGAAATTCTATTATCAAATTACGAAGCTTTTCACTAAAGAGTGGAGAGGGTTGACAGAGAGGAAGGAATAATGTCAAAATTAAGAACACGCATCTAGGTACAAAACAAAATACGGAAATAAAATGAATGCAACAAACCTGACAGGAGAATTTTCCATCAGTTTAGAAAGGTTTGCTAAGGGGGCATGGGTGCCAAAAGCTCCCTCTTCATGGTCTAACCTAAACAAAACGTCCTCAGCAAGATTTGACAGGTTTCTGGAATATATTAGACAGAGAAAACAGCCAATTAGATTCCAGGATCCATATCAGCTCTGAGACACAATGGCTGAAACTGAATATATACTTCTTATAAAGCAGCAGTGCATGTTTTCCACATCTGTTAACGGACAACAGGGAGATATCACACATCCTAGCTCTTCAGCTTATGCAGCTGTAAAAACATAAATTTGTAGAACAGTCCAAAGTACTAAAGTCTGAGGAGGCATGAAATAGTCCTTTCCCACCTTAGCAGAAGCAACAAAAGTAGACCAACAAATTCACTACTCAACATGGCAGGAAAGAAAAAAAAATCTCTATACCATGACAGTATCACCATAAACTTAAAGATGTTACCACAACACATAACTCTCCCTCTCTGCTTCATTCCTATAGCTAGCTTCCCCCTTGCCACACAAACCAATTCTAAATTTAAGCAATAAACTCCTCCAAGCAGGAACCTGCTTTTCACTTACACTACTCTGCAAAGTGTGAAAAAGCAGAATTATGATTGATATTTGCCCCAGTATTTGAATAGGGAAGGATTAGTTTGTGAGTTTTCTATTGCCTGTGAAGAAGACCAACCCTACAGAGAATTTTTATTATATCAATTACCCTGTTGTCCAGAGCTGAACAAGTAAAAAAGATGTATTACCTATCCAATAAACAGGAGATTTTGGTTCTGCTGATCTCTTGGACATAGCCAGTAGACAAGCCAAGCAAAGCGCTGTCTTCACCACTCACAACAATCCTGTCTCCTACCATCAGGGTTGTCACAGGCATGGGATTGTTTTTACGCTGGAACCAGTGTAGATACTGTCCATCGGACACCTCCAGGACACCTTCAATTCTGCTCACATTTCCAATGCAATCCCCATGTTTCTCTCTGCAAACATTTAAAAGAAAATAGTCTCGAGCAACTTGCAGCGCATGGTTGTCCTCTCGAATGACAGTGATCTCCAACATGGCAGCCATGGGCACCACAGCACCCACCTCTGTTTCCTAGTGCCCACTTCCCTCTTCCCCAAAGCAAAGAGTCACAAGCTGCCTTTCCTCTGCCTCAGTGGAGCAGAAGCTGCTTCAGAAGGTTCCTAGAGGCATCAACTTTGTGTTGCAGGGACTACCCATTTTGGGAAAAGCCACCCCAGTCATTAGGGTTGCCAAATTTTAATTCCCTACTGGCGGGGGATCTTCTTCCTGGTCCGGGTGCTGGTTGCAGATGCGTGCGCCGCCAGGACGTCACCAGAAGTGACGTCACACGCTGGCCGGGGCCACGCCGTCTGAGGGGAAAACAAAGAGTTTTCCCCTCAAATGGCGTGGCTCCACCCCCAGCGTGTGACGTCACTCCCGGGTGACGCGCACGTGGGGGTGGGGTTTCCCCCGGGCCCCGATTCCGGCGCGCCGGGAATCGGGGCTCCGAAACGGGGGATTCCCCGCCCCCCGGCTGCATTTGGCAGCCCTACCAGTCATAGAAGGGTGCTTGGCTTGGAACCAATGCTCCCTCCAAGCTATGGAGTCTTGTGAGCAAAAATTCTACTTTGTGAGCTACTGGCATTAAAGTTGTGAATGAGCAATTTGGCTACTGCATACATTAATTTGCTCTGGAGCCATCCTTCCTGAGCTAAGACAAAAATGTGCGAGCCAGAGGCTAAAAAACTGTGAGCCAGCTCACACTAACTCAGCTTAGAGGGAACACTGCTTGGAACCTCCCAGCATTTTGTGACTGGCTCCAGCCCACGTGGCAGCCATGCTGTGGTGGTGCCCCCACGACCTCTTTTCAAAATTCAAGACTGCCCTCAGTCTCAGTGAGGCTGGGGACCCGTCTTATGAGGTTTACCCATTTAGAAAACTACACAGTGTTTCATATGCACATTTCTAACCTTTGGTGAGGAAGTAGAAAAGAGCAAGAGTCCAGTAGCACCTTAAAGACTAACAGCATTTGTGGGAGGGGATGAGTTTTCGTGAGTTACTGCTCCCTTCTTCGGATATACATACCCTGCTACAAATCTTGTTAGTTTATAAAGGGCTACTGGACTCTTGCTCTTTTCTACTGCTTCAGACATATTAACACCAGTGTTCCCTCTAAGCTGAGTTAGTGTGAGCTAGCTCACAATTTTTTAGCCTCCAGCTCACACATTTTTATCTTAGCTCAGGAAGGATGGCTCCAGAGCCAACTGATTTATGCAGTAGCCGAATCGCTCACTCACAATTTTAATGCCAGTCACTCACAAAGTAAAATTTTTGCTCACAAGACTCCACAGCTTAGAGGGAACATTGATTAACACAGCTACTCATCTTGATCTATCTAGGTGAGGAAGACTTGGAAAAGAAGCATGAACTCTAATATCAGAAGCAAAGTTTCTAAGTGGCACTATAAAAGCAAGGTCAATAATGCTTCGGCGTACCTTTCTGCAGAAGTCATCATCCATATGTTTCTATGCCCCTTTTTTTCATCTTTGCATTGACTCTCCAAAGTTAGCATTAAGTACCAGAGGCAGAAGTACTCCAAATGCACAGGCTTCAGATGCTGGGTATCTTTCTCAATAGCAGCCACCATATCAAGAGGAATAAAGTCATTTAACTGCTGTTCTATGGCTCTGAAACAAAACCTAGCATGAATCCTCCTGAAAAGGCACCTGTAGAATTGCAGTCATCATAATACATTACCTGATGGGAAAGGCCTTTCATGTCTAAAGCATGAAGAAACTTCATATTGCCATGATTTGAAGAAGACCTAGGAAGCCCCTAGGAAGATTCATCCTGATGCATCCTTCCTACTTGCTAGAAATTTTCTGCTATTAAATCCCTTTCTGTTACTTGTTCCTGTATTTTGTAAAGTGGGTAATCGCAACTATGGATGGGCACGAACTGGGAAAATGGGAGGCTCGTCCTGGTTCGTGGGGGTCTCACAAGCCACGAACCTTCCTGCTTACCGAACCAGTTCGTTTAATGAGGCTTGTGATGTGGTAGAACAGCCCCCCCTGTGGGATACAGATGCAAAACTCACAGCAAGTCTCCAGCTGACTCTCCTCTACCTGCTCTCCACGTTTGGTGAGGATTGGATTTAGGGGGGCTGAGTAGCAGCCCGCCAAAGAGGTGCCCGCAGAAAAGCGCTCTCTGGGAAAATCACAGCCGCAGGTTCAGGAGTGTGTCAAACACCCCACCCCGCAAGCTAGAGGCATTTAACTCACAGACCTCCCCAGGATGCCCCTGTACCTGTCCTCCAAGTTTGGTGAGGACTGACTTGGGAGGGAGCGTGAGCACTGCCTGTCTCCTAATTGTAACCACTGTTGCTGCAGTTGGACAATTCTCCTCCTCAGGCCCAGAAGACAATCACCTGCCCACCTCCCCCTGGAGGATCCTAGGGTCCAAAGTGCAAAGCGGGGGGGGGGGGGGGGGGGGGGGGAGGCAACGGAAGGTCTGGCACATGGGGGGGTGGAGAGTTGGAAACCCAAAGAGCAGAATGGGAGCTCTCTTGTTGGACACCAGCACTGCCTGTCGAGCTTTGGAGGCCACTATTGGTGTTTCCAGGACTGCAGAAGTTCATCCCCCCCGTTGCTTTGATGATTAACTGATTGGCACCAGCGTGTCTGCTGCATGAACCTCTGTGGAACCCATGGAGATTCGTTGCAGACATGATTGCACAACCCTTGGCTCACAAACCATGAACCAGGTGATTTTCGTGACAAATTTAGGTTTGTGACGAGGTTCGGGCCCATCTCTAATCACAACCATATTTAGGTCTACAGCCTGCAGCATCGACATTCTTGCTTAGTGCAGATGATGGTTGGGGAAATCAGGCCAAGTACAACACAGCACGATACAAACAGGTTTTACTACACTGGACCATGAGGACAAGATGGAAGTCAAACATTTGTGTGCATCAATTTTGACACCAAAACTGAGAATTCTATATTGCATACATGGTCATGGACATGTACGGAAGAAATACATTATTTTACAAACTACAACGCTGTTTTGGTACATTTATTTCCATACAAAAACTGGGGTGTAGAGACTGGGCTTTCACTATGGTAAGCTATGGAATCAGCTCTTTTCAATAGCAAAGAGCCATTTATAACCCAAAGTTTTTTTAAAAGGAATTTACCTGCTATAGAGTGCACAGTTTTGTCTCTGGGAACAATAGCTACATGCCCGGCTGTCATTAATCAATGGAGGCAAAGGTGCAAGCTGTGTCTGCTGCTTTCCCATGTCTGACTTACATGTGCTGTGAAGCAGATAGAAGGCTAACTGGTTTCTTAATTTAATTAGTTCTGCAGAGAAGGAAAATAAAAGAGGGCATGTCTAAATTCTTACAAGTTCCCAATTACAAATAAAAGCACAGTGAAACACTGGTTATTTTGATTGGTCAAAATAAATTCACATTCCGTTATGTACGTAAGTGCCATCAAATCAAAGCCAACCTACGGCCAGGGGCTTTCAATGTGGAAGGGAAGCAGAGGTGGCTTGCCATCATGTTCCTCCACAGAACCTTCCTTGGTGATCTCCCATCCAAGTACCAACCCCGCTTAGCTTCTGAGATTTTACAAGATAGGGCGATACCAAGGGTGGCCAAACTGCAGCTCGGGAGCCACATAATTTAATTATAATAAAAAGCAAATTTGCATATTTTCCAATAAAACTGTGTATGTAATATTTGTTCATGTCTTGCCTCAAACATCTGATGTTTATTCTGTGTAGCTGTTATGTTAAGCAAGTTTGGCCACCCCTGGGCTATACTATACCACTTTCCCTCCCAAAACCTCCTTACCTAACAGCATAATATACTTTGCCTATGGCAAAATCAAGATATTTGGCAAACTTTTCAACACCCCCCCCCCCAACTCTGCCTCTTGGCTGAAGCTACATTAGTACATGGAATCTTCCCAAATACACAAATAAGTATTTATTTCAATCCAACTTATCTTGCTTAGCAACACCCACTGGTGCTCCTAAAGAACCACAGCAACCAATGAACAAATTCATCTTTATCTATTAATATTACATTTTTAAAAGACATGCAAATAACCAAGATTTTTTTTCCAGACACAAGAATTACCTCTTCTATCCATACGATTTCCAGGTACAGGAAACATATTACCAGTTTTAAGATAAAGGAGGAGTCCAGCTTCAGGATCTCCTCTCCTTCCCTGGCACAAAAGTGAGTACAAAACTACCTGGAAAAAAGGGGTTTTAAAACAATTAGAAGGTGTCTAAGGCTGTTAAAATGGAAGCTTAAGCGTAGCAGCAAACTGAATAAAGTTAAACTATTTTATTTCAGTGGACAAGGCATAAAGTAAATAAGCATACAAAGACTGAAGACCAATGCAGAGCTGTGGAAATGAACCCAACTTCTACTGTATAATGAGATCAAGGAACACTGTATCACGCAAGGGCCTTCCCACTGAATGGGCTTAGCCACACACAGCAAGAAAGACTTATTAGCCCCATTCAGCAGAAATCACTTCAACAACAGTGTAATTCCACATACGTGTGACCTTAAGCTTCAACAGTGGTTGGTCTCTCGTATAATGCCCTCCTTTATTCTCTTTACCTGGCCTATCATTACTGGCATAAATGGAATCTAAACATGGCTTCCTAAGTAGAGACATCATGGTCCCTGCCACACGAGGGGAAAAAAGGACGTGCAAAGTGTGGCTTTTAAAAGCCGCACCAAAATAGGCAAGCGGCAGCGGGATCATACAGATCCCGTGAGCCGCCGTGCAATTGCTCCCCGGCACGATCAGATGCCAGGGAGACGGGGGAGGAAGCCACGGGAGGCTGCCGAACTGCGCATGTCTGAGCATGCGCAGTTCGGCCAGGAGCCGGGGATGCGCCGGCGGAAGAACGCACCAGATGCAGCCGTTCGGATCTTTTTTGCTGCGGATTATCGTCGGAAGGGCCGGATCGGGGACGGGCGCGCAACGCTTCCCAGATGTTGTGGTGGGATCGCGCCCGTTTGCTCTGCCCCCGATCCGTCCTTCTCCCGGCCCAAATCCTCTCGTGTGACCGGGGCCCATGACTACTTCCATTGAGGGGGCTGTTATGCAGGCTTCAGTGCAAACTGCATTGATTACTATTCTGATTAGGCTGGCCAGTCTTCCATGGCCAGCTGTTACCAGCCAAGAAAGGCAAGGACCAAGTGGGAAAGGTCTGAAAAGGACCTCCCACGAGCACTCTGTCAACACTATAAGGTGGATCAAAGAGGTAATCCAACCAACCAGACTAGCAGAGACCAAGAGGGACTTCCACTACAGATCCCAAAACTGATATGGCATCTAGACCAGGTCACTGCAGGTGCAAGCGACTTTCTTTGTAAAATGCTTTATAAATGGAGATGGGCCTACAATGGTTCCTTTTAAAACCCTGGAACAGGAGCCATCACAGAGATGCAACACTGGCAGAAAAGACTGCTACAAAATTGTTCAGTCATGATCAGTCCAATGTGTTCTACTCCCTGTGTTCTAGTGACCAGTTCAACCATTTAGAATCTGAGGGCTCCCTAACCAGTAAGAAATTTGAGTCCAGAATCCATCATGTCAGCCACCCAGGGTCAATTCTCAGTTTAATGAACCAAAATACTCTTTAACAAACATCTATATATCTAATTCTCAACAGTCTCCTCTGCGTGCGGATACTTATTTCTGCAGATGGGGGCATACTCTCCCCCAACAGGTTTTTCTACAGACTCAGGGTACTCCATGGGTCCGCAGAAAAATAAAAAAGTTAAAAAAAACCAACCCTAAGGGGGGTTGAATTTCCCCCCAATGCTTGTTGAAATGGACACCACAGGGATCTACTCCAGTCCCCATCACATGGACAGTGAGAGAGAGAGACAGAGAGGGGAGTAAGAAAAAGCAGGACTGGATATGGGATTGGGGAGGATTCCTCCTGCAGTATGAATGTCTAAATACCAGGGGGGTTGGAGTCAGGCCTGGGACTTGGATTGCCCGCTCCAGGTTAGGAAATTCCTGGAGATTCTGTGGTGAAGTCTGAGGAGTGCAGAGTTTGGGGAGGGGAGAGGCCTCAGCTAGATATAATGCCACAGAGTCCACAGATTTCTGTTGTCTGGAGTTCAGCTGTAACTCTGGGGATCTCCAGGTCCCACCTGGAGGCTGGCAAACCTAGGCCTAGCAGCACCCTCTGGGTAACTTGATACCACCTGACTTGCATGATTCAACTAGGCCTGGCTGCTTGCTACTATTCAACAGCAGCCACCCTATGAAAGTCAGTGTAGTATAATGGGTCAAAACTTCAGAGTAGGGTATGCAAATGGCTGCTTTGAAGGGTGGAGTTTATGGCATTATACTCTGCTGAGGTCACTTTCAAGCTCAAATCTCATCCTCCCAAGGCTCCACCCCCAAATCTCCAGGAATTTCCCAACATGGAGCTGGCAGCCCTAAGAGGAACTGATCTCTGTATTTGGGCAATCCATTGTGATTCCTGGAGAGCGGCTGCGCTGCTGTGGGGGGGAGGAAGTAGGTGAGAGGCCAGGAGAGTGACAGGGACAGAAAGAGTGATGGGGTGGGGGCAGAAAGGAAGTTGCAGGCATGGAGGAGAGAGTAAGAAAAGGGGTGGTAAGAAGGAGAAAAAGTGTGATGGAAGTAGGGGGAGAAGCAGAGGTGGGGGGAATGGGATAGCTACTCCCACAAGTTTCTTGTGGGTCCTCACTTGTACTCTACTATTTGTATCGAGACATTGCCATTTGAAACGACGTTTATTAAAGTGGGATTGCTAACCCTGTTTGTACCTGACTTCTGTGCTCTATGGAGTTTGATTCCTTGCCACTTTTAAGCTCCAGTGGCATTACCCTGGATTCGGTTCTAGACCTGCGATGAATGGTTACACCTGCTGTGACATCAATCTTGCCTTTTAAACCAAACCTGGGGCACCAAATGTTCTCTTCGACATCCAGGATTTCTGTCACTCTGACACTGCAAACACTGTCTTCTTCGTTGTCTCTTGGCCTATCAGAAAACAAATTAATACTGTATTAACTGGAATTGTCATCATAGAAAACAAAACATTTATTTTCTCCAATCCTCTCCAATGCAGTTGGTCCACAGGAAAAAGTGAGAGAACAAAGCCCCCTTCAGACAGCTCCCCTCAGACCAACTGCCATTATCTCCTCCTCCAAAAGAGGTTGCCAACCTCTACGTGAGGCCTGGAGATATCCTGGAATTACAATTTATCTCCAGATGACAGAGATAGTTGCCCTGGAGAAAACGGCTGCTTTGAAAGGTAGACTCTAGGCCATTGTATCCCACTGCGGTCCTGCCCCTCCCCCAACCCTGTTTTTTTCAGGCTCCATCCTCAAACCTCCAGGAATTTCCCATCCCAGGGCTGGCAGCCTTACCTCCAAATAAACACTGCATGAAAGAGTCATTTGTCTTAGTGCTGGGGGGGGGGCAACAGTGGGAGGGGGCTCCTGGTGTCCTGGCCCCACTGCTGGACCTCCTGATGGCACCTGGTAATTTTGGCCACTGTGTGACACAGAGTGTTGGACTGGATGGGCCATTGGCCTGATCCAACATTGGCGTCTCTTATGTTCTTATGTCTTCTCCAAACCAAGCTGGGTGCTTTGGTGGAAATGGAGTAAGTAAATAATTACTTGATGATGGAGCAAAATCCATTCAGATATCTAAAATACTTCTGTTTAAGGAACATGGAAATATCAGGCATGCTATCACGCTACACTAACTTGAAAAAAATTCTGGAAACTTAATTCTGTTATTTGTGCCTGGAGGCAGTTTTGGGATGGATTAGGACTAACAAACTGAAACTTCATCCTGATAAAACAAGGGTGCTACTAGTGTGTGTGTGTGAGTTTGACCCAGAAATTGGGGTATCTTTTTTTCTGGATCAGGTCGCACTTCACCTAAAGGAGAAGGTTCACAGCTTGGGGAGTTCTGCTAGACCTGGGCCTCCTGTTAGAGACATGGCAGCAGTGGCCAGAGGTGCCTTTCATAAGCTCTGGCCAGGGAGCCAGCTGCAACCCTTCCTCGCTGCAAAAGATCTTGCCTCTGTGGTGCATGGCCTGGTAACATCTAGATTAGATCATTGCAGTGTGTTCTACATGGGGCTGCCCATGAAGACCAACTGGAAGCTGCAGTTGGTACCAGAATGCTGCGGTCAGAATGCTTACTGGAGTAGGCGGTAGGAACCACATCACTCCTGTCTTGTTCCATCTACACTGGCCTCCCACTTTGCTTTTGAGCCTTATTTAAGGTGCTGGTATTGACCTTTAAAGCCCTATATAAGGCTAGATGGGTGGCAACACAAGAAAGGGCCTGTTTTTACGAATTTTACTGTTAAAGTTTATTCCACACTCCAGAATATTTTTAATTTTTTTCTTTTCCTTTTTTTTTGGAGTGATATGTATGTAATAAACTTAATTCAAAAGAAAAAAGAAAATAAAGAAAAGGGCCTTCTTAGTAGTAGCACTGAAACCTTGGAACTCCCTCCCCAGATAGATTCATCTGTCCCCCTTCGGCCATTGTCTTCCACCAAACAGTGGTTTGGTTTTGTCTGACATATCCCCAGTAAACTGTTATTGGCCCTCTTCCCTGGTTTATGTTTTTACTGCATTGTTAAGTATTTATTTATCCATTTTAAATGCTGTTTTAATGCCTTGATTTTCACTGCCTTGGGGACCGTATTTGGTTGGATGGGCAGCATATAAATGTTTAATTAAAATAAATAAATGTTTTTTCAGGAGAGTGAAGTAACTTTGTTCTTGAGGACATCAACTGAAATACTTCAGTCAGATTTAAGGGTGATTATTTTAATAATAGATTCCAATGGTTACAGAACATGCTACAGAAGCAACTGAAGTTTGAAAATACAATGTCAGAGATAAACATCTGCTGATACGTGACTGGGAGTATTTCTTCTACAGAAGGCAGAAAACTAAGAGACTGTGGACACATTTATAGACATGCTATGTCGGTCCACAGATAAAAAGATGAGAATACTATTAACCACTGTGTCCCAATTTGCATGTTCCCCCAAAAGACATAGAAAGGCCAGGGCACACATTTTGGGAGAGGTATTCTAAGTCAAGCTTATTACAAAATTGTAAAATGTTTTCATAATATTAATTGGTGATACGGTCATTGAATAGAATTGCCAGAAATAGCCTGGGATCACTTTTGAAAGGGAAACAAATTTAAAAATCCAAATACAGAGAAAATTTGAATTCTCTCTCATCTGCTCTAAAAAACCCTCAAATCCATGTCAGGACAGGAATCTGAAACCCAACCTTGACCTTTTCAGTCCTACAATTCTATAATTCTGAAGCAATTAAGAAGTACTCCCTGCAGGAGTGACAAGTTCAAACTTTTTAAAATACCACTTTTTAAACCCATTCTTACCGTTTTAGCTGCATGCTACGTTGGTTGGGCTGGTGCTGCTTGTACATGAACTCTTCTGCCCATTTGATAAATGAGGGAAAGTATTCCTCTATCTCTTGAATGATATCACTTTGTTTCAGATTTAACTGGTAACTAAGCCAGAGAAAGAAGGCAATGTTAAATGATGTAAGAATATTTACATACTCTGAATCAATCAGGGTTAAGTTGACACAGCACAACAAAGAAGAGAGAGAATACAGACAACAGGAGAGATATTTTTGATACATGTTTCTATACACTGTCCTTCAAATGGAAAAATGTGTAATGTGTTGTCGAAGGCTTGACACAGAGAGTACTCCGTCTATCTGTGTAATACCTCTGAGGATGCCAGTCACAGCTACTGGCGAAACGTCAGGTCCTACAATGCCAAGACCACGGCCATACAACGTGGAAAATCTACAACAGCTAAAGAAAAATGTGTTGTTTCCCAGATATTTAGGCATTTGTAGACATTTCCAAGATTAGAAAAAAAAACCAAATATAATTATTCTTTACCACTGTAATTTAGCACAGACAATTATAAAAGGCAGATAAGCAAAACACTCTGCTGAAAATATGGATGTACACTAACATACTCTGAATCAATTAGGGTAAGTTAACACGATACATTTTTGTCCAAATGAGAACCCTAACCACCCATCAACCTCATGTTCACATGTGTGACTTGGCCCTATGCTAAATATTAGAAGAACTACACAGAGTCTGCCTTTTCTTTTTAACCTGCTGAAACACTCACATCTCCTGGAGATATTTTGGTCCATGAACAACTAATGTGGCAATTTCTTGCAGCTTCTCTTGGGTGAAATTTGTTCCTGCTTTCTGGAAAATTTCATGTAGGATTGTACCTATTAACATTTGACGTGAAGGAGACTCACATCTCTGCAAGACAGGTACAATTATACAATTACGTATATGATATATTCTTTAAATGCTTATACAGTACAGCTATATTACTACAAAACAGCAATCTTTATAGCAATTAACCTCGCCTTTATAGCAATTAGCCTCAATTTCATTTCTAGATTAATGTGCAAATTATTCCCTAGCAGTAAAAATCAAATCATAAACAGGACAAAAGGCTGCTTAAGTATAAAAGGTTGAGAACTTCAGCTTCCATAGCACTTCACAAATGTTTACGGATACACTCCATAGGAAACGTTTCCTTCCTTATCCCTCAAAGATAAGAAGGATAGAAAACAAAGAATCAAGGCAGCAATCCCATCATTAAACTGGCTATTTTAAACTACAAAACAAATAAGAGACACTGTGTAGAATAGAAGTTCTCCAAAATATGGAAAAGCATATTTTGTGCCTCCCTGCCTACCTTTTTACATAATCAAGATGGTTTGCATGCATGACAACTAACTAATCACCAGCCAAACGCATACTTAATTTTTTTAAAATGTACCAACTCCAGAGCGCTGGCTACATCCAGAAAAAGGAAGCAGCTACCGAGAATATTGTTATGTGTCTTTTCAATGGTCACCCAAGGGGCACTATTAAGAGGTCTCGGCTAGCCACTGCAGACAGTCTAAGGTTTGTATGCCCTAAGCCAATCAAGACCAGCACCCAAAAGGAAACATGAAGCCAATACAGACAACGATCACTTAAGTAACCTACCCATCTGTCAGGAAACCCTTCCTCCCTTACCTGGCACCTTTGATTCCCTACTCCTTTCTAAGCAAGCCATAGTTTACTCCTAAAGACAAACTGTGAAAATGAAAGACCATGTGAAACAGCAAACTGGTTTGCTGAGGGAGGTGGGAGCAGGAAGTCAAATGCACAGCAGAGACGGAGACTGTGCAAGTCAGAGCCTCTGGCATGAATGGTCAAATCATAGTTCAGTTGTTACAGGTAAACCAAGCCACAGCCTTTCAGCCAGACAGAGGCAGCAAGCAGTTTTTGCCTGATCTGCTTATTAGTTGTAATGCTAGAGGCAAAAGCACACCAAGACCCATAGCCACTCTCTGTGACAGTTTGATGCTCCTTAAAAACAAGGTTCTGTATCGTATAAAGACAAGCTCTGCTAATGGGCTTAGAACCCACACTATTTACACCAGTGCAAAATTAGCCGGGTTTTTCCCCAGATATGCCATAAAAGGGGTCATCTTACATTTGCATATAAGTTAGTTACATCCAGTAAAAAAAATGAGGGGGGGTCATCTTACATTCAGGGTTGCCTTCCTTTAGAGTCAATATGGTACTGAAGACAGAAGTGATGCAATTTCTTTAAGTAATAGTACTAACAACACCTTCTGATATTCTAGACACTTATAAGCTGTACAATTTTAAACTGTTATACCCAATGTTCTTCTCACTTACCCTGAACTTTTCACTCAGTACTGCTTTCCTCATACACCGAATGCTGTTTGATACAGTAGTGCCAGAAAGTAGTATGTCTGGATAGAGAATTAAGTATCCTACATTGGCATCTATTATCCAGATCCCAGAGTTACACTCTCCTTCTAGGTGAACAATATCTCCAGGTTGTACTGGAACAGATGTCCTAAACACGCACACACATATCAAAGCATATAGCAAACACTGAAATTCATGGTAACATATCTGTACTGTCAGTACAAACATACATACAGTCAATCACAATGTACAGGTAACTAAAGACAGGCAAGGCAGGCAGGTCTTCCAAGAAAAGCTATAGTAACTTTTCCAGGAGCCACTGCAACCCATTATCTCTCCCCCTCAATAAATACATCTACAGGAAGGCAGAGACAAAAAGGAGAAAACTGGAAACTCTATGGAGATGAACTGTGTTTAAAGGGTTAAAAGTGGGTCTGTGGTTCTCTAAGGAAGCAGTGACCCAAACTTTGCTTCTTAGAGCTTGTTGAAAGTCATAAAGAGTTTCAGTCTACGTACACTCCAACCACCACTGCTAAGTTTAAGACTTTATTAAGAATTAATCCAAAACTGTGTAGTGAAACAACGGCTGGCACGGAATTGCTTCTCTTCTTCCACAGTCTTCAACAGTTCACTTATTAAACTATTTCCACTTAATGGCTTTTACTTTTACTCCCCTGGTTCCTTAAAACTTCTCTGGGAAAACTAGAAAGTTGAAATATTTTGGAGCACTTGTTCTACGAGCTAGCTTTTCAGCACTTTTAACAATTAAGTACATAATAACCATATATCATCAAAGAAATGTATACGTTTATATAGCAGTTACCTTACCAGTCATCTCTTAGGATACACAGCTCGGTCTCTGACTCATCAAACAGACTGGAAGCCGCGACTGTCAGCAGTTTCTCGAGTTCCCCATTCTCCTGTACTTGTAAAACACAGTACCTGTTGTCCAACCCCTTGCAGAGTACTGTATCAGAGAAGCCGACTATCCTCTTTGGAAACCTAAAATTAGAATTACATCATAATACAGACAGAGACCATGGAGGAGTTATAACCATTCCATAACAGGAAGACTCATGGATGCCAGGACAAGTGATTCTTATTACTTGTATTTCTGCTTTTATCTGACATACAAACCTTGCTCAAATATTAAGTTTAATCAGAGGTCATTTCGGGGGGATCGCGGGGGATCGCAGTTCCCCCGGGTGAGGTACGGGGGGCGGGGCACATGATGAAGCCCCCCCTGCTTCCGGCTGCCCCGCTTCCGGCCCTCATTCAGCCAGGAGGAGGCAGGAGAAGAGGGAGGGTAAGTTGCTTCCTCCCTGCCTCTCGGCAGCCGGGACAATTGGGGGCGGGGCGTGTGGCCTTATGACACACTTCCGGTGACGTCAGGGGGTGTGACCTTATGACACACTTCCGGTGACGTCAGGGGGTGTGGCATATGCTAATGAGTTCCCCTAGCTCTTTTTCTACGAAACGACCCCTGAGTTTAATATTTTATTTCACACAGTAATCAAGTGTCAGTGAGAAAGGAGGGCTATAAATAAGATAAATAAATACATCAACACACACTGGCACATTTCAGAAAGGACAGTATTGAGTGTTTTGCAGGTCCCACCTGCACTGACACCATTTTCCTTGCCTCAGACCCATTTCTCCCAACACACCTACCAACGGGCTTTTCTGCGCTTAAACAAATGGGGGGGGGGGACAATGACAGGAATTGCTAGATCACTGTAGCATAATATCAGTCCGCTGTCACCATCTTACTAGTTCTCAGCTTTCGTTAAGACGTATCTAACCTTATCGTTATGGAATTACAAGGGAAAAGTACAACCTACACATTCCCCCTATAACTCTGCAATAAAAAAGGATAGAGACCTTTTAAAAATGAAATCTGGAAACTAGCAGATCATTGCAGTAAGGTCATTATAACACTTCAGTGATCTAACAATTCCCAATTTTCTTTAAAAAGAAAAGCCATCAGAGGAAAATGGCGGCTGTGGGGGGCTGAGGCAAGAAAAGTGTAGCAAAAACTGCTGTGTGGATGCTACCTTAGCACCGGGAATGCCTCTGCATCCACAGCTGCAAGGAGAGATCATCTCCAAGAGGAAGCAGCCTATATCTATTAGTTATTACATTCAGAAGCATTAGTCAGTAGAGCAAATGGGTGGGACAAGATGCAGTTGCCTTGTAATAACGTGGAGTGGGGAGAAAGACATGTGTAGGGCAGAACTGGCAGCTGAAAGGGAATCTTTCTTCTCCCCAACTATCCCACGCAAACACCCCCCTCATGAGCCATTTTGAGCTCATTTTCTACCCACAGGGAGGCACAAAGAATTGAAGCAAGCCAGACTGGGAAAACAGTCTCCGGAGGTATCTGCAGGGAATGGAAAAAATTAAGCAAACCCTTCTTCCTTCCTTC
>NW_015160247.1:303231-304735 GCF_001447785.1 Gekko japonicus
ATCCCACCCCAACATTACCTTGACAAGCACAGTTTTAAGGAAAAAAATTCCTGCCAAAGAAAACAAGTAATTCCATCAGAAAGCAGAGAAAAAGAGGCTTAACATGCTGCCTTTCACCCCCTACTACAACTTATAAGAGCAGTATGGCATAGTGGTCAAGACCAGAGTGTTGTACTAGTATCTGGGAAACCTGGGTTCAAATCTCCACTCGTGCCTTGGCAGCTCACTGGGTGACCGTGGGCCAGTCACACGCTCTCAGCCTCACGGGGCTACTGTGAGGATCAAATGGAGGAGAATTATGTAAGCCGTTTTGGGTCCCCCACTGGGAAGAAAGGCAAGGTATAAATGAATTAAATAAGTAAATAAAAGTTATAATCCATGGTCTTACACGCACCATTCAATCCCATCTACATCTGATTTTCATAGGACAAGAAGAAATGTACTCCCTCATGTCAGGTGCCTCTTCCAAGAGCATCAAAATGAGCCCAGGGACTTACCATAAATTCCTGTTTGGGGGAAAGACTGAAGATTCCTTCAGGTTCCCCATTTCTCTTTCATCATAGCTAGGTCAGGCATTTCTGCACTGAATAAGGAACTGGAAACTAACTTCAGCTTTGTTAAGCTGTGGGGGGGGGGGCACTAATTTTGCAATGATCCTTATGGGCTGCCACACCCACCACAAACAATCACAGTGCAGTCCGTCCCCCCCCCCGGGTTAAGGCTGGTAATAGGCTTGGTTTCACCTCCACTACTATGGCAGCCAGAATGGTGGTGAGCACATGTGAAACAGAATTTTTAAACTGGATGCAAAGTATTTATGCAAACCAACAAGCTAGAATTCTCCTAAACAGTTGTTTAATGAAAAAAATTGAAATAACAAAAGGAACCCAACTGCTATTATTTATTTTGGCAAGGGAAACACTGGCTATAAAAATTAGACAAGATATCAGGATTTCTGGAATTAAAAAAGATAGAGAAGAATACAAGATGAAAAGCTATGCAGATGATGTCATTATATCGGTAACAAATCCAAACATTTCCCTGAATCATACAATGGAACAAATACAACAAAAGTTTGAGTCCAGTGGCACCTTTAAGACCAACACAGTTTTATTCAAGGTACTAGGGAGCAAAGCCCGTTGTGGATGAAGACAACGAGCCCTAGAATGGGTGGGTGGAAAGGAAGGAAGGAAGGAAGGAAGGAAGGAAGGAAGGAAGGAAGGAAGGAAGGAAGGAAGGAAGGAGATGGGGGGAGGGAGAGGTGGAAAGAAAGAAGGAGGGAAGGAGGGAGAGACAGGCAGGCAGGCAGAGATGGAGGGAGGGAGGATGAAAGGGGGGGAAAGAAGTCAAAGAGATGGGGAGGAAGGGAGAAAGAGTGAGGGAGGGAAAGAATGAAGGGAGATAGGGAGAAAGGAAGGGAGAGTGAGGGATAGAAGGCGAAGGAAGGAAAAGCGGGAGAGGGAGGGAGAGAAGGCAAAGTCGGTGGAGCAAGAGGGTGGGACAG
>NW_015160247.1:305401-305527 GCF_001447785.1 Gekko japonicus
AAAAAGGCAAATGCGATTTTGGACTGCATCAACAGAAGTATACTGTCCAGATCACACAAAGTGATGGTGGGGCTTTACTCTGCTCTGATTAGACCTCACCTAGAGTATTGTGTTCAGTTTTGGGCA
>NW_015160247.1:305591-320767 GCF_001447785.1 Gekko japonicus
AAGGATATAGACAAGCTGGAATGTGTCCAGAGAAGGCCAACAAACGTAGTGAGGGGTCTGTGGAGACCAACTCGTATGAGGAGAGGTTGAAGGAGCTGGGTATGTTTAGCCTGGAGAGGAGATGACTGAGAGGTGATATGATAACCATCTTCAAGTACTTGAAGGGTTGTCATACAGAAGATGGTACGGAGTTGTTTTCTGTTGCCCCAGGAGGTCGGACCAGAACCAACAGGCTGAAATTGAATTAGAAGAGTTTTTGGCTAAACATTAGGAAGAACTTCCTGAAGTTAGAGTGGTTCCTCAGTGGAACAGGCTTCCTCGGGAGGTGGTGGGCTCTTCTTCTTTGGAGGTTTTCTAAGAGAGGCTAGATGGCCATCTGACAGCAATGCTGATTCTGTGAACTTAGGCAGATCATGAGAAGGGTTGAGTGGCAGCAATATAGAGAGAGGGTTTTAGGCATGCGGGATCCTTGGGCGTGTCCCATGTGTGGATTGTTTTAAATTGTTTTATTGTTTTTTATCGCACGTTGTGCCTTGTGGTTGTAAGCCGCCCTGAGCCCGTACGCGGGGAGGGCGGGGTATAAGTGGAATTAATTAAATAAATAAATAAATAAATAAAATAGTTCTTGTGGCCCTTTCTTTCCCTGTGGCCCAGAAAAATGCTGATTGCTACTTTGGGGTCAGGAAGCCATTGTTCTCCAGGCCACGGCCAGGAATCCTAGACGGTTTGGGGGGGTTTGCCCTCTTTTGGGCATGGAGCAGGGAGGGGTTGGTGGGGGAGGGTATTTGTGAATTTCCTGCATTGTGCAGGGGGTTGGACTACATGACCCTGGAGATCCCTTCCAACTCTATGATTCAGTCAAGTCAACTAATCAAAAGGAATTCCGTAAATGAAAAACTTCCCCGTCCCGATCCCGCAAAAGAATGTTACGTGTCTATTCAAAGAATCCATCAAGATATCCGCAATATGTAAGTTCTCCCAACATTTCAGCTTGTTTCTTTCACCGGGGAGGGGGAAAACATTTCTACAGGGGAAAAAGGGGGGGGGGCTATGACATTAGAAAGGGGGAGCCCCATAACGCGAGAGGGAAAGGAAAGCCGGTCCCGGGTGTCATTCAAATCGCGCGCTTTTGCGGCTGCGCCCTAAGCAAGCACCTCTCCAGGGGAGCCGCGTCCTCGAAGAAGCTCCTTTCCATCAGCTCTTCCAGCACCGCGTCATCATCCATCTCTGCCTTCTCCTCCGGGGCCCCCGCCATGCCGAGAAGGACGCCCGCCATTCATCGCACAGCCAGCCAACGACCCTCCCGCACATAACCCAAGAGCTAAGCCCCGCCCGCTGGGGGAAGGCGCAGGCGCCGCAGCCGCGCTCGCCTATGAGAAGACGCCGCTCAGGGTGTCTTCCCCGAGTTTTGCGCGCGCGGGAAGGAGGCTGCGGTTTGCTTAACTGCGGAGGGGCGGCCTGCCAGTCTTAAAACAGCTGTGCGCCATGTGCAAAATATCTACAGACTCGAGGAGTCGGGGGCCCCCCCATATCTCGTTTGCCTTCTTTGCATCGCGCACTGTCGCCTCCACTCCGTGTGAACTCTGCCGACCTCATCGGAACCAGGCACACAAAAGTGCTGACAAGTGAATTCTATTGACTGGAGAGCTGACATACATCACAAGAGCCATTTTTAGCGTCTTTGTATTTTTAGTGCGCAAAGTAACTTCAGTACAAGTCTGGAAAGAAATGGTTCCAAAAAGGAGTGGAGAAGAAAGCTGAGGGGAAAGAATACGGATACTGGGGTCGGGGGGATTCGGTAGTACCTGTACAGGTACAGGTAGTACAGGTACTAAGTGGGGTTATACAACAAAATAGCTGGGTACTAGTTACGAAATGTTGGGAAATTCTAGAAAATGTTAGAGATTCCATGCCAATCATATCCCCTGTGATGGAGGCAGCTGTTTCAAAATGGGTGCTAAAAGTCGGACGCGACTGAACAACAACAACAAAAAAGGCGATACCCTCTTAGATCTTCTGAAGCACAGAAAAAGTAACATTGGCTCTTTGCTTTGGGAAAGAAGCAAGGGGCGTGTGTCAAGAAATACACTGGCATCACACACTGAGCATCAGAGTTCTAGGTTTTTGTGGAATGTGCCAAAAACAAGGACAATCCCTGGGGCTAGTGGAGGTTTTGTCATGTAAATTAAAGGTATATTGTACAATCCAGAGAAACCTGGCCCCATTCACACCAGTTTAGAAGTAACCATGAAACAGCACCAGGTTTGTTCACATGTGCATCTTCATTGCTTAAGGAGTATATCAAGACGTGATGTGTCAGTAAGTACAAAACCACCTTAACTTAAATCCACACAGAGCACCATGTTTAATGTCAATATTACACTGCAAAGCATTTTCTGTGCATGCCTGGATGACACTGGACCCTACAGAATTGACCACTGAAAGGTAAGGGGATGTTACAAAAAAAAAGTGGTTGAGAATACCGAGTCTTCATTTCAAACTTTTCCATGAATGAACATGATAGAAGATGAGCTGCGCCATTTTCATTATAATGTATTTTCTTCCTGGCACTTGAAGTATAAAAATAATGCATTGGACCAAACCAGGTCCCTGCCTTTATCAATGGTACATAGTATTTTTTTCTCATTTTTTAAAAATACTAATTTTGTAAAGGGGAAGACCAAAATGTGGTGTCAGTAGGATTTCAACCACCTCTGAAATGTCTCTTGCCTAGCTCGCCACCTAGTGGTATATAACGCTAAAAGACCTAGACCTGGCTGCCAGACATTCTTAGGATCTCCTGGCTATTTTACACACAATGTCATACAATTATTATTATTCCACCAAAACTTGAAAAATATGTTCTCTTTCTGCCAAGGACCTGTACTGAAAATACTAGGCCCCATTCTGGTCCTTCAGAAGTAGGGGACACTGTTCTGACTTGGTCTTTCTGAGTATGGGAGCAAGAGTAGCTGTGGGCATGTAAGATTCCATAGTAACCTGCTAGTAAATGAGTCATTTTCAATTCAACAGCAATGCTAATGTTGTTCTTTTGGAACATGATAGGGCAGCCATGCAGACCTGAAGCCTCAGGGTTTTTAGCAAAAACCAGTCTGTATTTTTCTACTTCTAGCACTAGGGCAGAAAAGATTGGCCGCTATGGTGCATGCCCTGGTTACATCTAGATCAGATTACTGCAGTGTGCTTTGGGTGGGTCTGCCCATGCAAAGTGTTCAGAAACTTAATTGGTACAGAATGCTGCAGCCAGGATGTAGACTGGAGAGGGTCATCAGGACCATATGACTCCAGTCCTGGCTCCCAGTCTGGTTTGGAGCACAATTCAAGGTGGTGGTCTTGAACTTCAAAGCCCTATATGGTTTGGGATCAATTTACCTGAAGGACAGCCTACTCTTTTATGAACTTGCCTGATCACTATGGTCATCTTTGGAGGCCCTGCTTCATGCACCCTTGCCTTCTGAGATTGGGTAGATTAACCCAAGAGAGGGACTTCTTGGTCATGCCACCAAAACTCTGGAACACTCTCCCCAGGGAGATTTGTCTGTCCTTTTCTGCTGCCATCTTTTGCTAGTGGGGTTTAATTTTGGTTGGCTTTCCCTCAGTGATCCCTCCTGCCTGACCAATGTTTTAATTGTTTTTATGTCTTTGTATTTACTTTTTATTGTTTTAATGATGTTAAAATCAGCCCTCCCAAAACTACACATGATTATGTATGTTTTGTCAGCTGCCTTGGTGGACCTTGTGAGGGCAGAAAGGCAGGACCTACAATTTTGTAAAGTAAACTAAATAACATTTTCAGTGGCAGAGTCATTCAGAAGAAAAGGCTTCAACTGTCACCAAGAACATGGACCAACATACTTATCTGCTAGTAACATAAGAAAGAATAACATTAAATGTTAAATGTTGAAGGGAAATATTTCTTATTTGTTTGGAAAATTAAAACTTGTCATATGACACCCATGGGAATTTCCTTTGGTTTCAAAGAAGTGGCTTTTAAAAAAATGTTTACAGTTGTAAATTTAGTGACTATCATCGTATCCATGAGCTATTCTTACTGATAAGTTGCTGAAAAGAGGCTGCACATATTCAAGTCACTAAATCATCATTACTGAGATCACAAAAAAAAAAATTCTGGTTGCCCAGGAGAAGCAAGCAATATTGCCAGTCATATTTAACATGTAGAAAGAAGAAAAATCCATTAAACGGCCATTCTAAGCACAATTATTTGGAAATAGGTTCCACTGAATATGTATTAGGACTGGAGTGAAAACTGAACATATGCCTTATACTGAATCAGACCCTTAGTTCATCAAAGTCCGCATTGTCTACTCAAACTGGCAGCAGCTCTCCAGGATTTCAGGCAGAGGTCTTTCACGTCACTGACTGCTAGATCTTTCAGCTGGAGACACGGGATTGAACCTGGGACCTTCTGCATGCCAAGCAGTTTTCACACCTGAGCCCCAGCCCCCCCCCCCAGTTATACCAAGGCCTTAATTGATCTGTTCACCCAACTACTTTGCCATGTCATAGACATTATCTTTCTATATTCTGCAGTAGAAACTATGCATCTGGATTTTTAAAAGAGACATACAAAGGCTAGCCAAAATGTAATTGCAGTCACTTTAATATCATTTAATCAAACACATTCAACTTACAAGAAACGAACAAAGAGTACAGATTCCAAATACATGCTTTTATGTTGGCTGGTACACTTCAGTGTAACCCTATGCAGAATTATTTCAGTTGGAGGCAATTTATTTCAGGGGACTTAGACTGAAATAACTCTCCATAGAATTGCACTGTAAAGTCATATTGCTATCCAAGACTTTTGTTTTGAAATAAAAAATAGATACATCTCTCTGCCAATAACTGTTTTGCCAATTTATAATATTAATCTAAAAATATAAACTTCAGTCAAAAAAGAATCACAGGAACATGAGCTTATATATCTCAGCTGTGGACCATAAGCAATATCCGTCTCATACCTGCTAGTTTTGATATCACAGCTGTTACCAGTTTCACGCACCATATACAGTATTTACAGTAAATAAATAAGTTACATCACTTTACAGTAAAATTAGTGGAAACTGTTGCCATATAGTTTTACAAAAAAAAATTACGTTCCATAAAATTCTGATTTTACCAATGAAGACGTGGCATCAAGCAAACCCTTCTAAACAGTAATTTGTTCCTTGCAATAGAAAGGTAAAATGAAAAATCTTCTAATCACAGAAGATTTTTTTGTGGGGGGGTGCACTAAAGATTCCTCTGTGCCTGGCTATGCTAAGCCTGCTGCAACTTCCTATATTCCCCCGCAACATCACTCTAGGCAACAAGGGTAGGATCTGTTGCCCAAAATGAGGAGGTCTATTTAAAAAGGCATAGCCACACCAACACCAGGCAGCAAATTTGTCCACCCTGCAACAATCATCATTGTGAGGAATAGGGACAGAATTTGGCTGAAGATCCCTCCCCCCTACTGTTAGCTTAGCCCATTTTCAGTGATAAGAGAGAAACTGAGGATTAATAAGGCTGCATCCCTGCTGCAACCACAGTCGTAATAAAAGGCACAAAAAAAAAAACCCCTTTAACATGATAAGTACAGGTGTTATATGTAGTACTTGTAGACTTGCTAGGTCTGAAAATCCTGAAATTAACAGCAATTCCTGCTCGAAAACTCCTTCAGGATAGTGGTCTTATAGTATCGCCTTTTCAATAATGAACCTGTCTTTCCACAGGGCAGAAAAGTATGCATCTAATTCCATAGGCAATATGCACAGCCTTATATTAGGTGCATTCTGTTCAACGAAAATAAAACCTGTGCAAAAACATTACCCAATTTACACTCACGCATGTATTTCAGATATGATGCTATAAGAAGTAGAGTAACTTCAACTTGCAATTGCACCATGCATGCAGAGTAGGTAGAGGTACTAGGTTTTGTGATTGGACCCATTCAAATTATTTTTGTTAATTCATGCCCTTTATTGTCTTAGTTTAACAAATCTTAGAAAATCAAGTCTAAGCCTACAGTAACAATTTAAAGATAAGATAACCAAAGGAATTTATATGGGGAAACTTGATTACATAGACTATTTCATTATTGACATTAATAAAATATATACATTTAGTTCATTTCGTAGTATAGAAATACAGGTGCAAGGATCCGAAGGTCTATTAAATTAGTTGTGACCCCAAGAGGGATTTAGACTTCATTTTCTTAACCACCAGCTCTGCCTGCTGCATGGCAAACTGCTTTGGAAACAAAAGGGAGTTTCAATAACATTTACAATACAGCAAGAGAGTCCATGATTAAGAGAAACATTGCATTGGACTAGCACAATCTCCTTGCAAGATCTTAAGGACCACTTTGAATCCCAGATCTGTATCATAAAAGTACAATTTGGAAAATCCAAGAAACACTGTTAGACTGTAATCCATGAACAAGAATTCAATAAAAGACTCTAAACTAAGTAGTTTGTGGACTGCAGACTGGTATTTCATCCTTAACACCTTTGTATGGAAGCAAGAATCACAGAGTCCAGTGGAATTAGTTTCCAAGTATAAATGTTGTGATTATATCCGTTAAGATATTCACCCAGCGCTTTAAGAAATATACTGAACATCCAGTTTTTAAAATAAACTCTTGAAATGGAATAGGAAAAAAATGTAGTTGTTTGAAACCTGTATAAAATTTTCCTTTCCATTATAAGTTTCTGTTTATTAAATCTGACTGTATTTTGATCAAGTGGTTTACATGTTCAGGTGCTATTTGTTCAGTGCCCACGTATCTTCTCCAAGCTTCATCTCTCCAATTTTACACCATTCTTCATTTTTTGGTAAAAGAAAGGAATATAAATACCACTACTTCTCTAGTGATAATTATTTGAAATGGGAAACGTAGCCCATTAAATGCAACAAAAAGAGAAGCACTTTTCAATTAAGTTTCTGTTTTTAATTTAGGTGCAAGAACTGTTTCATAAGTTCATACGTAGTGAAGGCCACTGCCTGTGAAGGAATACAACGGATGTAATTCAGGGATAAGCCACGGTATAATCCTCCTCGTATTCCATGGTTTCCATAAACATACTTCAATGTCTGTACCATTGTACTAGGAAGATAAAAAGAGAGTAAATCTTTATTACTTAGAAATAAAGACATTTTCAATTTTCTGCTTTTACAAACTTTTCAAAAAGCAAGAAATTCAATAAAGCAATATTTGAATTTCCTATGAAGTTATTACCACAATCTTAAGTGGAGGAGAGTTCTGATGAACTCCTAGTTCTTATACTTTCAAAGGGAGAAACTCTGTTTTTGCTTCTTCACTCCTGGGGCCTCTGAGTAATCCTGAAACCCGCCAGGTTTTCATTTGGCTTTTTAAATCCAAGGAGCATTCAGTCTTGTGAACCCTCTCTCACAGTCCAAGTGGAACAGCACCATTTAATCAAGTCTGTGACACTTCCTGGTTCCAGTTTAAGAAAATGATACGCTTTGGGCTCTTCCAACAGAGGGAAGGTCTGTGGCTCAGTGGAAGAGCCTCTGCTTGTCATGCAGGTGGGCCCAGGCTCAATCCCTGGCATCTCCAGTTGAAAGGGCTAGGCAGTAGGTGATAGGACCCTGGAGAACTGCTGCAAGTCTGACAGGACAGACCTTGATAGACCATGGGCCTGACTCAGTATAAAGCAGATTCATGTGTATCACGCCACTAAATATCTCCCACCCCTTTTAATACTTAACATCCAGCCTGATGAAGTGTTCTGGGTAACTCAAAAGCTTTCATTCACTATTCTGTGATACTCTGGTTGATTCTAATACACTGGGAGGGGGGTTGGGGGGGTGCTACTTTTCACTGGATGGACAGAGCACCTACATATTTCCCCAAAGCATCCTGTGAGTTTGGAAGCTTTCCACAGATGGAACACTGATGCAACTGGAATCATTCCGAAATGATGTTGATGCTGTATGTCTATGGCTACAAAGTTATAGTGGCTCCGATGTAACCAGATTTGTATTAGAACTATAACCTTCAGGGAAGGCCCAAGACATTTTGGTGTCTCTGGCCAAAAATCTCTATGGGACCACCTCAATTAATTAACTCTGAACACAATCTCCCAGGCAGTTCTCTTGCACAAGCCCCTCAGAAATGAGTGAGGAATGTACAGAGTACTAGGGATGGGTACGAGCCTAAAAACTGCGGTTCAGGGCGGTCCCTGAACCAACCTCAAAATGCCCCAAACTGGCCAGTTTGGGTCCCCCTTTCTCCCAGCTGCGGATTGCCATGGCCAGGAGAAAGGGAGGGATTGCCAGGAAGGGTTAAATGACTCATGGCCATTTAACCCATCTGTTTCACTTCAAAGTGGGGGGGCCCCCGAAACCGATGGGTTTAATGGCTCAGTCATTTCAACCTAACAGCGGGGCGGGTGCACCTATTAGTCGCTAGGCTGAAATGGCTGCTAGCCATTTCCCTAGTGCGTTTCGCTTCCCCCCACCACTTGGAAGCTGGGGGAAGTTGCTAGGCTGAAATGGCTGCCAGCCATTTAAACCTAACAGTGGACCAGGCGCTAGGCAGCTATTTCACCAGTCCATTTTGCTTAGAAGCAGGGGAAAAGCGAAACTAGATGGTGAAATGTCTGGCAGCTATTTCCCCAATCCATTTTGCTTCCCCCCCCTTGGAAACGGGGGGAAGCGAAATCCACTGGCGAAATGGCTTGTAGCCATTTCTACTTAACAGGTCAGCCGCAGACAAGCACCCCTCCGCTGTTTGGTTTAAATGGCCGAAACAGCCAAACAAAATATAAGTCCAGTAAACGTTCAGGGAAGATGCCTTCCCCAAACATCGTTTTGGGGGCTCCAGACTGGGCCACGTTTGTGCTTAATTTTGGCTCGTGAACCAGTTCATGCCCATCCCTACAGAGCACTACTCTGTTCATTTCAGTGGGGATCGCACAAGGACAATTCCTGGCAGATTATGCCCTGTGGTTCAGAGCTGCCCTTCTCCTACTCCGCTCTTCTTAACTGCGCCTCAAATCTGGCAGCCACAAGAAACTTTCCTAATGGCAGGTTGCTTCAGATAATGAAAGTGCATACCAGTTTTAGAACATGATTAAGAGAAAGGCTTTCCTTCTATTAGGCACGCCTGGGGGGTTTATTTCTATGAAGAGGAGTGTTCAGTCATGCATGGTCCCCTCTTGCAGTCTGGACTGGAACAGCTCAGGACTTCATCTGCTGTTTGTGAGTACTGGCTCCACTGTGATTAACAGCAGCTTTTTCTGCCCTCAAATCACAGCTGACTTCCAATGATCCTGTTGGGTTTTCATGGCAAGATACGTTAGAGATGGTTTGTCATTGCCTGCCTCTGTGTCATTACCGGGGCTGACCCTGCTTAGCTTCTGAGACCTCAAAAGATCAGGCTAGCCTGGGCGATCCAGGTCAGGGTCCACGGCTATCCCTCTGGAACTCAGTTTAGCAAAATAGCCTTGTCTACAGGAAGTGAGAGGGTGAAAGCCTGGGCTATGAGCATCGCCTACTTAAAACTGACAATTTTTGATACTGTACACATCAGTTAGGCAACATGGCTCAGTTCAGATAAAGGATTCACACGCTCTCATCCACTTAGTGTATGGCAAACTATGGTTTGCTCTAAAGCAGCAGTAATTAACTATCATAGTATATGAGGGATGGGGGATGAAAGGGGGAACACAGATCACACCTCTTGTTTATGTACTGCCATTAAGTGGTATTACTTCTGAACTGAGCTAGCATCTTTATATGAAGGATGAAAAGGAAATTTGATCATGGACTCAGACATGCATACTCACTTTTGTTCAATATACCAGCTTGCAACAGTGAGGCCAGATGGAAAAGAGATAGCAACCAGTGTTCCATCTAAGCTGAGTTAGTGTGAGCTAGCTCACAGTTTTTAAGCCTCCAGCTCACATTTCTGTCTTAGATCAGGAAGGATGGCTCCAGAGCAAACTAATTTATGCAGTAGCCAAATTGCCCACTCACAACTTCAATGCCAGTAGCTCACAAAGTAGAATTTTTGCTCACAAGACTCCACAGCTTGGAGGGAGCACGGATAGCAACCAGGCACCCCTCTCTTGTGTGTGATCCATCCCCAGCTGAGAGCTCTCCCTCTTCTCAGAGACCAGTGGCCATCACTGAAGCCAGAAGCAGAACAGACTGCAGCCAGGCAGCCCACCATTATGCCTGGACCAAGATCTCCCTTTTTAATCATATTTTATTTGGTATTTGCATTGGTTTCAATTACTATAAGCAGCTTCTGGAACTAATTTTGTAATTCTCAATACATTTCATTTTGTATCACAGAAAGGATACTAGATAGTGTTGATTGAAAGTTAAAAAGTGGTAGGCTAGGCACACCTTTTAATTTTAGTGTTAATTATTAAACTTACAGGCACTTTTCAGAATCTGGAAGCACTGCTCCCAACTGCATTCGTCTACGTGTTACATCAAGAGGATAGCTGAAAGAAAAGGAGAGGAACACAGGTATGTGTTTGTTTTTAAGGAACACACAGAGTTACAAGCATAAATCAATTAAATGACATTTAGAAGATTACATAAGAAATTATATCAATTACGTAGCATTTAAAATATTAGATAATCAGTCTTTCATAATGCACAGAGTTAAAATAATTTTACATTACAATTTTTGTATTCCAAGTTTTTAAAAGTTAGATTTTCCATACATTTCTTAGGAAAAGTTGTGTGTTTTGATGCATATTTAAAAATTTTTATTCCCTTAATATTCTGACTTTACGTAGGGCTCCCAGTGATTCCCTAACTATGTCCGTCCATGCTGAACTTCAGCAAAGCTGCAACACGAAGAGCTCCAAAACAATTCACTGCTCCTCTCTAAGACCCAGCTTGACAAATATGGCTCAATGCATCACCTACGGCATTAAGGCCACAAGTTGCATCTGGAATAGACTATTGAACTTTACTCCAATGAAAGCCTCATGGAAACAGTGAGGAAGCAGTTGCTCATTGGATCTGTAAGCTTAAATACATCAAATCATTTCAGAAAGGCCTTCTTGGGAGTAGAAAATACAGCAGAAGAACAACTCTCCCAAAACACTCCGCAAAACAGAATATATTATTGACAGCACTATAAAGTAATATATAGTCTTAATAGTATAGGTAGGAAGCTGGAGGGTTTTTCTGGTGGTCTGGAAGAAATTCCAGTCCCTCCAAAACCATTAAGAGCATGACTGAGTCCTAAAATTATGACCAAGTTATTTATTTATTGTCTTCACTGTTTTTGCAACCAGAGTCATAAACAGCAAACCAAGATAAAACTTCGTCTTTTCTAACATATCAGAAGCAATAGTTCCTAATGCAAAAGATCCTAACAATTCTATGTTAAGTGCAGTAAAGTACAAACACAACTTACGATATCGTCTGTGCTATTGCTCCAGCTATGCCACCACACAGCAAATTTACATGAGTTTTCAAAACTAAGACATCAGGATTATCTAAGGAAGGCCTCCCAACCAAGGTAGGTGCCTGGGCAAGTCCCACACTCTTTAAGGTACCAAAGGTAAAAAATGAGAAACCTGAAAGGCAAAATGTAACTTTATGGAAACATTACCTCAACAAAAAGCTACAGACCAGTTTAAAACAACGCAGGCACAATTCAGCCATGGTCAAGCACTTTCAAAGGCCCACTTATTTTAAGAGTTAAGAATAATTATTTAAGAGTTAGGAATATGCTTAACTCGCTCCAACTGAAATCAACAGCTGTTAGGTATGCTTAACTTTGGTTAGGTCATGTCTTATGTGTTTAATGAGGATAATCATATGCAAAGTTTTTCTCAGGTTTTTTATTAGACTCTGACAAAAATGAATATTATTATTTGCATCTATCAAATTCTCTTTAATAGATAAACCGAAACCATGTCGACCTTGCAAGTATGCTCCATTTCAACTTATAGGACAAACTTGGTACCCTATGTGCAAACGGCAATACATATCTTGAATTGGTATGGAATGAGTATCTCCCTTCAGTACCATATTGGTATGGAATGAGTATCTCCTTTCCAGAACCATAATAACTGTCCATTTTCTTTCCAAGCACTCTCTTTTTCTTGTGCAATTAATCTGAAGAGATTACACTGGATTTTAAAGTGGAGGAGGAAAGAGAAAGAATGGAAACTCTCCCCAAAAAGGGAAGGGAAGGGAAGCTACAATTCTCCATCTCTCCAACAATGCTTGCCTCCATTCTAGAACAGGTAATACTTCTGAACTGGACTGTACCAGAATATGGCTGCAATGAAGAGCCTAGACAACTATTTTAGAGAAAATGATGCCACCTATGACTAAAGGTGAATTAGCAGCAGAGGCAATAAACCAAGATGCTTTTCTTGTTAAGATAAATAGGGGACGTCAAAATTGTCAGAGTAGTACCCAATAAGCTAGAACCTTGAAATTTCTTATATATGTAGTCCACAACATTTGTATTTGTGGAAAAACCTGAGAGTGAAACATTTGTACTCCACTTCCTTAAAAAGGGAAGATTTAAAGTATGTTCCCAAACGGGGATGGTACTTCCAGACTATCCAGAAAGCTGACATTTGGAACATATGTAGTACAAGACACACCTATCATTACACAAGTCTGGAAATGGGGCATTTTGCATATAAGAACTGGAATGTGGGACACAAAGTTTATCCCAATATAAAGGCAGTTCTGTTGGATTTGAGAAGGATGGCACTTCCGATAGCTGGCAGAACTACAGATCTAATCTTGTACAAAGCAAGACTCTAGGGGATAGTAAAATTAAACCAATCCCAGAGCCAAGACCCAATGGCAGGAGGAACCATACACAATGTTAGGGTGTTGCAGGGTAGAGGAAGAGCCTATAAAACCCAGAATGCAGAGTAGGGTGCCAAGAAATACAAATACGAAAAAAAAAAAAATACATAAAAACTCTGCTTAAAATTAAATTTTAAAAGTGCCCATGGATATGCATTTGGTTGCATATCTTCAATTAGTTTTACAGTTTCATTTTGTGCATTCTGTAACATTTTGTAGTAGTAATATACAGCTTAGTTCAACTGCTCAACCAGTGTTTACTTTGAACTTATACAGATCTTTCGAACTACTAGAGGGCAGACTCATTTAGTGAGAGAGCTTCGTAAATTACTACCGTCTTCTATATTTGTCTACTTTGGGGATTGTGTCATATAAGTTATTTTAGCAAGAAGTTTGGGGAAAACAGTAGAAGAGTAAGCCTAATGTCAAATTCCCTGCTATAACAGCCACTTTTCTACAATTTCTTTGACTGCTAATATGTATACAAACTCTAGATGCAGTAATCATATATAATTTTATGTTTGCAGGAAGCAAAGCAAAATTCTGCAAACAGGATTCATTTGAGGAGGCCTATCTGGAAGAAGTCACATTCTGAGTTCCACTCACCTGCATATGGAGCCATTCCTACTATCGTTGGCATGAGCCCTCGATAAAATCCTTGCATGCCACCTTCCTTTTTAGTAAGTCATAGAAGACAAGAATAAAAATAATAGTTAAATATCTAAATGCACAGGGTACCAAACGGACACACATTAGAAAGGTATTTTGAGCAGTGGAAAATGCCACCTTTTCCTTTAGTTTGGGTACCCAAAATGAGCATGTCTTCATTAATTCACATGTGATCCTCTCAGAGACAAGCCTGATTCTTGTTGCCTAATCTGCTTCTGTCCTTATTGCAAGCCAATATCATCGTACGATTTTGCTGGCAAGCAACATCTACAGAGCACAGTTATCCCAAACAATATTAACTGTGTTCAACTGGCAAGGTTCTTTGCACACCAGCTACGCTCAAATTGTTTGCTACAGAAATGGAATGACACTACAGCAGACATAACCTTATACACAGAGTTCCTTGACTATAGAAGAAATTACTGGGGGAAACCCCATGGATGACAAGGTGCTTTATATTACAATCTATTTATTTCAGCTTATAGAAATGTTTTCCTTTGGAAAAAGAGGAACAGTTCAAAGGCACTTTAAAAATTCTACCAGTTTATTATATATCTGCACTTCTCTGAGAAACATGTGGACCAGTAGACACATTCAGTGGACTCATGCCAGAAAAAACAGAATATGTCTTTATCTACCCAATATCCTAGAGCATTTTTTTTCTCTGAACAAACACCAGGTCAGTACGCATGAAATGGCAAGCCTATAGCTTGGATGCTCAAGTCCAAACTGCATGTTCATAAGCTCCCTGCCTCCATTGTGCCCTCCTCACACTTACTCTCTCTCAAGAAACCACAGTTTTATGGTAAACCCAAACCTAACTAACTATTGGTTGGCTCAGTTTGAATATGAAAAAGCTGTAGCTTATGAAAAAAAGTGGAAGAGAAAGAAATTGTGCAAGAGAAGGAAGGGAGATGGAAGCCCGTAGCACGTTCTTCGTATCCAAACTGACTCACTGGCTTAAAGCAGAGGTCACAGTCCAGAGTAGGCTTGCCAAATGTGCCCGGGGGGCGGGTAACCCCCCGCTTCGGAGCCCCCGATTCCCGCCCCGCAGGAATCGGGGCTTGGGGGGAACCCCGCCGGAATCGGGGCTCAGGGGGAACCCCGCCCCCGAAGCTGCGTCACCGGAGGTGACGCAGCCACGTTGCCGACGTTGGGGGCGTGGCCGAGCTCGTCGGGGGGGGAAGCTCGGCCACACCCCCAACGTCAGTGGCGTCTGACGTCACTTCCGGTGATGTCGCGGCGGCGCGCGCGCACATGCAAACTGCTCCCGGACGGGACGCAGCCTCCCCCGCCGGTGAGTGAAAATTATTTGGCAACCCTAGTCCAGAGCCAGTCACCAAACGATGGCATGGCAATGGGAGGCACCAATATGGGCTCACACATTCCTTCCTGCTTCTGCCTACGGCTCAATGCACATAGTTTGCCACGATGTCTGGATGGGGCAGGCTACGGTTTCCAATAGCTGAGCTGAATGAGAGCAACCATGTCTGCAGATGAGAACAAAACTCAGCATGGCCCAAAGAACTGCCGTGAGGAGGAAGACCTGTGTAAAACCATCCCTGATTTGAAATGAGGAAGACCTCACTCTCCTCCCTGGCCTCCCCCCCCCCACAACGTAGACCCTGCAACCTCAACCTCCAGAGATCTCCTGG
>NW_015160247.1:320824-322076 GCF_001447785.1 Gekko japonicus
TTCCTATGGCTTGCCTCCAGACCAGGGACTGAAACCCACTTCAGACCATGACTTTAGTCACCAATACACAGGTCAACTATGGTTATCAGTAATCTTAGACCCCCCAACCCAGCTGTCACAGAACTCTATATTTATCTCAGACCACAAGATGAAGAGAGAAGAAAGCTACAAGCCCAATGAGAACAGAGTAGAAGGTTCCTGACTGAAGCAACTTTAGTTCTCTCATCCAGGGCTCTTTTTGTAGAAAAAGCCCAGCAGGAACTAATTAGCATAATAGGCCACACCCAACAGCACTGCTCATTAGCACATTAGGCCACACCGCCATGTTACCAGAAGTGTGGTCATCCAGCCACACTCACCTTTCCCTTCTTATTCTGTTTACCTTGTTTGTTGTCAAAACCCAGGGCTTTTTTTTAAGCAGGAACTCCTTTGCATGTTAGGCCACACACCCCTAATGTAGCCAATCCTAATGAGTTTCTGCTATTGGGTGTGACCTATTATGCTGGGAGTCAGCCGGAACTCCGTTCACATTCCTGCCCAAAAAGAGCCCTGCGTCTCATCCATAGTTCCTCACCTGTAAAATGGCATTTATAGTTGTCTCTCTCACACAGATTATGCTATGGTAAACAAAATAAGGACTTTAAAGAGTTTTATACGACTATTAATAAGGAACTCATACAGAAATACCTAGCAAGAACTTCATTTCTAAAAGGGGCACTGAACAATTAGTAGATCCCAAAGATTGCCTGCCTGCTAGAGCAACTCAGCTGCCCCAATAATGCTATTTGGTCTGCTGCCACTGTCCTCCCTTTAAAGTTCAATCTGCAGATTAGATCTGCCTGTAAACAAAGCAGATCAGAACAGGAGGTCAGAGCTGCTCCGAGAGTCTTAAATGTGCTTTTTAAAAACACAACCTCAGATGGTACATGAGCTTGCTAATCTATTTACCTTGCCCCGGATACCTTAACTAGTCTTCATCAGCAAATATTAAAATCTATTCCCCAGCAATTACTCAACCAAGCAACCCAGAAATGAAGTGGAGAAAAAAAAATATCAAAAACAATTACCTTTGTGTAAATGGTCTTGAATGCATGAATAATCCCAGTGTACTTATGATCCCCTTTCACTTGGAATGCCAGGCGTGCTCTCACCATGTCAAGAGGATAAGTACAAATTACTGCAGTTATACCTTCAAAAACAAACATCATTTGCTGAGTTCAGCAAACTACTTGTAAAATGAAAACATCTATCA
>NW_015160247.1:322130-333994 GCF_001447785.1 Gekko japonicus
AATGCAGCCTTTTATTTACACTTGGAGAATTTGTACTTTCATATCTACAGGGTCAAAGACTTCAGAAGATGCTTAACATTCACAAGAGTGAGACACACAGAGACATGAAACTGCCTTGAATTGAATCAGACCATTCATCCATCGAAGTCAGTAGTGCCCACTTAGACTTGCAGCAATTCTCCAGGGTTATAGCAGAGGTCTTTCATATCACCTACTATTCCATCTTTTAAAATGGAGGTGCCAGGGACTGAACGTGGGACCTTTTGCATGCCAAGCAGATGCTCTGCTACTGAGCTGCCACCTCTCCCCTATTTATGTCAAGTCCTGCAAAATCAGATTCATACAGTGCAATCCTATGGAGTTACTCCAGTCTAAGCCCACTGAGATCAATGGGGTTAGATTGGAGTAACTCTGCATAGGAGTCCACAGACAGACATTTAAGGTTATGGTTCTAAACCTACTCCCCAGAAGACAGTGGACCTACCTCCAAGTAAATTTTAGTATTACTATGGAAGCATTCAGCTTCAAAAGCTGCACAGTTCTCAGACTTCTTTTTTTTAGATATAATTTTTTTATTGTCTCCCAATATTGTTATTACATTACAGTTTAGTTCCAAATTTTTGATACTTCTTTTCCCCTATTTTATCCCTCCCCCCCTAAGGTGGCCACCATCATGTTATTCAAATTACATTTTCAACCACGAGCACATTCTTTCCAACTTTTCAAATATACCCCTGTTGGCTTCCCCTTTATAAACCCATTTAAAGTATACCGACCATTTCTTTTTTATCTCCTTCATTTTTACAGTCCATATCTTATCTTTCTTTAAACATTCCAATATGTCTGATTATATATATTCGTATAAATATTCGTTCCATTTTTCTAAAGTCCATTTTGAGTTCTCCTTCCAACCATATGCAATCACTGCATGCGCTGCTAATAACATTACTTTGAAAATATCCTGATTTTGTTTCTCAATTCTATGGTTTCCCAATACACCCATAAATAATAAATCTACATCTATATCCAGGTTGACTTTACATAGCGCTTCTATTTTTCCCCATATCTTTTCCCAAAAATCTGTCACCTTTGGGCATTCCCACCATAAGTGAGAGTACCACCCTTCTTTTGTGTTATAGTGCCAGCAATTAGGTTTCATCCCTTTTATCGTATATGCCAGTTGTACAGGGGTTCTGTACCACTTCCAGATTATCTTTCTTTCAAGTTCTCTATACTTTTCTAGCTTAATTTTATTCAAGTTCACCATTAACTTATTAACATCCTCAGTAGTAATTTTTTTTATTCCATTTGTTTTTAAGCTTCTACACATAAATTCGTTATCTTTCACCAATTCTAAATAAATCTTCCCTGTCAACCCTTTTTTTATTTCTTTCACATATAGTATT
Organism: Gekko japonicus; assembly: GCF_001447785.1. Taxonomy (NCBI): domain Eukaryota; kingdom Metazoa; phylum Chordata; class Lepidosauria; order Squamata; family Gekkonidae; genus Gekko; species Gekko japonicus. Next base: position 323,537 of record NW_015160247.1, read on the forward strand.
TGTTCCATATTATTATCTTCACTTTTAATAGCTTCTTTATACTTATCTTGTTTAATTAAAGAATATAATCCCATTGAATTTAACCAATATCTATTTCCTAGTTTTTGATTCAACTCCTGAGGCATTAATGGATTCCCATGGCTATTATACATATCCTTCACTCTTAATATTCCTTCCTCCTGCAGGTCTTCCCAGAATTTCGGATTCACCTCCTTCTCCCATATATACCTAAGTGGAGTCCATTTCGAAGTTTGTGGCATCAATACCTTTTCCCACCTCTTCCAAGCAAGCAAGGCTGTTTTCCTTGGTCCCTCTGCTTGTCTTATTTCTTTTCGTAAATCTCTAGAATAAATTCCATAACTTCCTGCTCCCTTATTTATCGCAGATTCCAATCTTACCCACTTGTCCTCTTTCCTCCATTCTAACTCCACCCATATTTTAAACTGAAATGCATCATAGTAAGCTTGTATACATGGTAACCCCCTTCTTCTAGCATCATGTATTTTATTTTATTGTTTTCTCCAGGAATTAAAGCTAGCATAATTATGTGAAGAGATAAATTCTGGTAGTTTTCTTGGTTTCTGCATTTGGAAAGCTTAAATCTCATCTGTTCTTAGACTTCCTTCTAGTGGGAAAGTGGAGGGGGGAGATGAAGGGCACTTGTGCCTCCAGTAGTTAAAATCATTGTTTTCCTCCCCTGTTTCAGTCCACCTGTTTTTTCCTTTAAGGAAGCTTTAAAGCCATTATCCACCAATGAAGCGTTACCAGTGAGATTTGAATTACACAAGACTCAGGAAACCCAGAGTTTAAAGTTTCCACCATAATGTTTAACTTTGTCACCTGGAATACACGCATTACAATAGACTTTTCATGGCATTCTCCTCACATTATGGCCATTGCCCAAGTTTTTTTCCCCTGGTGCTGAGAGGATGACTTTAATCTCGTAAGCACTAAGGAAGCTATTTCAAGATCTCCCTGCACTTTCCATGCTTGTTCAAATATACTCACATTAAAAATACTGAAAAAAATCTCCAAGTTAGCAAACAACTTGGGAGTGAAATGTGCTTGTAAATTTCAAATATCTTCTGACTTTCAATGTCTGTATTTGATGTTCATCCTTGTACCACAGATGGAAGTGACTTCACTATAAAACCAGATTGTTCTTATGCTTATTTCTCAAGTCAAAAATAGGAATTCTACAAGCTGGAGAATCTTCCAGTGGGACTCGGCTAATAGAGGATCATGCCTTCCATCCACTGAGCATCATCATCCAGTCTGGCTTCTATTTTCTGTCAATAGTGCAGCATCTGAAAGCAGTTTTGTTACTATAAACACTATTATGTTTTTGTCTGCTATACAAGGGGACTGTTAGATAAGTGCTGGGGGAAAATCTAATTAACTAATGATCTTTATATTCTCAGAGAGAATACACTCTATTTTCCCCTGCTTCTCTGTCCCAGTAGCCTTAGGTACATCCTGAAACCTGTTTGCACCCACCAAGTAATCCTATCCTGTCTGGAAAACATCCTGTATTTTAAGTATCTAAAGGGTGCAGACTGGGGCTTTTCCATCATACCCCATGGGGGTGGGATGGGATATTAAACTTACAGCCTGATAAAGTCTTCTGGGGAACTCCAAACCTTGCATATCATTTTGGGATATTTTGGTTGGTCCTAGCAAAAAATATTATACAGCTTTTGGTTTAAGATTTTTTCTTCCTGTGGACCAATATAAAATTTTAAACAAAGGTGTTACAAACTTTGTCTATTTCTTTATGTAGCACAGCAGTCCTTTGTACCCTACCAGCATTTCATTCCAGGAAAGGTGTTACTGGTATCCCATGTTCTTGGGCAGTGATTTTGCTCTATTTCTTCATTTCTCACATTTCAGCCTCCTTCCCCGCCCTTATTCCAATTTTCCTTTTCAAAACCATAAAATCCCATGTTTTTCAAGAAACACTTTCATGTACCATGTAGAAGAAAAATATGCTCCATTTCCATGAAGGGAGGGGGGGACAAAAGTACTTAAAATGTACTATCCTGCTTACTACAGCCAGTATCGAGAGTGGAAGAGCCTCCTAATCCCACATGGTTCAAAGCTGTTCAAAAGTTTGTATAGTCGACCTCTGACACTGTGCACAGTTATCTATTATGACGAATATTTTTCAGACTCTCAAGATATTTGTCTTTGTACTCCCAAAACTGCAGAGACCTATTTGTGATTAAAGCAATGACCTTTAATCTGGGTGTTAATTAGATGCAGCAAAATTGGCAAGCAGAAGATAATCGTAATAATTTTAAGCATATGGAAATATAAAATACCTGCCATGGAACCGGCCATTAACCGATGTACATGTCCAGAAATGCCAAGGTTCTTCTTTATCATTTGAAAAAATATCAGTATTTCCAAGTGTAGGGAAAAAAACCCTTAACATACTAAGTAAACCTTAATGTGCAACTCAGCAAGAGTACAAACAATAGGTGAGCACTTTCATGTTAGGATTATAATCAATGGGTAAGAATGTGTCTGCAATAGCAGTTTTTCCAAAAATAAGATGGGCAAATGATCTCTCAGTCTACATTGGAGTGGTTTTCAGTCCGTATTGGCCACACACATGATTTCACAACAGTAAGAGAGATCTGGTCAGTACAGGCCACAAATTAGTAGAAGCAGTATATCTGCATCACCTGTAAGGTATATGTTCTGTAATTCATACCTTACTAGAATACATATTAAAATACAATTATATAAAAGGATAACTGTGCACCAATTACTTTAGGTTTCTTATATGAAAATGATCCCATGGAGAATTTCTGCTGATGGAAGAGGGAAGTAATTATCACTGATTTCCTCCTCCCACAGCAGATGTCCAAACCTCTCTGCATTCTGTTGGGGGAGGAGTCCTGTCCACCAAGAACACCACTTCTGGGCTGCAACAGGAGGGGGAAGTGAGAAAGTCATCCTCCGCAGGAGGAACTCCTGCCTGCGGAAACACTTGGCTGGATTTCAGCCAATGCCAAGATCCCAGTCCAAGAGGAAGATTGCAACTAGTTCACCAGGCAAACATTCTGAGAAACACGCAAGGCTGCTGCTGTAATACAGCAGCAAACCTGAGCCCAGAAGTACACCTAGACTGCAAACCTGCTCCTTCAAGAAGAATGTGATCCTGTCTAGGGCAGGTGATCTCATTGCCCCTTCTTTGCTGGAACCAGAAATTAGTAGCATTTCTGCCTTGCTGGCATTAACTCAGCCCAGAATTACTTTTGCTCAATCCCTATTAAAACAAAACAAAAACAAACTAACTAACTAGGCAGGCTTATGCAGGACAAATTCATGATGGGATGTTGGGAGCTCTCAGAACACATTTAGATGTGCTTTAGAATTTTGAAATTTCTTACAATACATTGATAGTACCCTCTCTGCCTCCTAAATGTAAAAATGGAATGCAACTGCGTATTTCAAAATACCCCTTTGGGGAAAAAACACATCATTAATTATACAGCATGCTCTGTCCATTCACAACTTTTAAATGACTCTGGATGGTGTTAGCCAAAAAGAGTAAAGACAGGTTGAGCTACCTCTTTATATTGACCAAATGCTGTAAACTGAATTGCACCATACGGAAAGATTCTAATCATCATTGCTCCATTTCCTCTGTAGAATCCCAGGTAACCCTCCTTTTTCGGGACAGCACACAATGTAGAAAGCACACCTGTCAGCAACAGAAGATCATATTAAAAAAATTACAGTAAACCAATGTTTACCCCAATTACTGATTCAGAGACAGTTTAAACCTGTGCAGATCAACTTTCTCATATATAATAAAAGAACAACATAAGAATAACATCAAGTTTGAAATTTTAGTGGTCTGAAAAAGGTGTTTGAGCCGTAAAGCTTGGGGGGTGGGAAGGTGCAGAACACTACAAAATACTGTTATTCCATAATTACATACACTGATGATGATGTTGTTGTTCAGTCGCACACTCGAGTCCGACTCTTTGCAACCCCATGGACCACATCACGCCAGGCCCTCCCATCTTCTGTTGTGCTCTGGAGTTTGCTTAATTTCATGTTCATTGCATCGATAACACTGTCTAACCATCTCATCCTTTGCTGTCCCTTTCTTCTGTTACCTTCAATCTTTCCCAGCATCAGGGTCTTCTCCAGTGAGTGCTCCCTTCTCATTTGGTGGCCAAACTATTTGAGCTTCAGCTTCAGTATCTGTCCTTCCAGGGAACAGTCAGGGTTGATTTCTTTTAGGATTGACTGATTCGATCTCCTAGCAGTCCAAGGGACTCTCAAGAGTCTTCTCCAGCACCATAATTCAAAAGAATCTATTATTTAGCTCTTGGCCTTCCTTATAGTCCAACTCTTGCAGCCAACATTTGGATTTCTCTTGCAGCCATACAGTACTACTGGGAATACCATTGCTTTGACCAACTGACATTATAAGCCTACAATATAGTCATAAAACTCCATGACTGATAAATAAGCACTCAGGATGATTAGGATGATGAACACGGGCCACTGTGACAATACTATCTCTCAAACCATGAAGAGAGAAGAGATTGGCTTTATCCCCCGCCCTTCACTCCAGAGTCTCAGAGCAGCTTACAATCTCCTTCCCTTCCTCTCCCCACAACAGACAGCCTGCGAGTTATGTGGGGCTGAGAGAGCTCTGAGAGAACTGCTCTTGAGAGATCAGCTCTCAGAGAACTTTGGCTGACCCAAGGTCACCCAGCAGCTGCATGTGGAGGAGTGGGAATCAAACCTGGCTTTCCAGATTAGAGTTTGTCACTTTTAATCACTATACCAAACTGGCTGTCCTGAATCGCTACCACAAAGGCTACTGAAATTGGCTAGTACACAGAAGGTCCAAAATTTACTATACCCAGCCAGTAGGTCATTTAGCAAAAGTTTGCATTCATCCTGCGGCACAAAGACATAAAACTGTCTATGGAAAAGGAACGAGAACTCGGTTTTAGAGATCAGAATGTCCCAACCTGGGAGGTGAAATGAAACTGACCCCCCATCATTTTTTTCTTCTTCAATTAAGCAGGAACTGCTTAAGTTCCTGAGGAACTCTGAGGAAGTTTTTCATATCTGATCTGATCAAGAACATTTCCGTTTGTAAAAGCAGCAAATTGCAAAAAAGTAATGGACAGAATCACATGTATCAGCCCAGAGCAGCGCACACAATGGCCTCATCCTGATGACTATACAGTTGTTACTCAAGAGAAGCGACCCCAAAGTTGAGACAAGTTCTTCATGTGATGATGATCACAGCCCTGCATGAAAAACATGAATTTGCTCTAAAAACAAACTCTAAATTCTGTGCTCAACAGCAAGATAATAAAAGTGCTCACCAGTGAGAGAATTTTACTGTCTTAGATTCAAGACAAATAATCACTCAGCTGTTCCCTCGTATGAAGAATAATGGGTTAGAGCAAACATGCCTATAGATCATCGGCAAGCAAATTCTTAATCTTAGGATGAAGAGAACTTGCAGGGCTGCTTTATGGCAAAAAAAGGTTGGAAAATATACTTGATAACTGTCCCCTGCAACTCAGGTATCTTGAGTGAATTTTTGGGAAGCCGACTCCACAGAAAGCAACCTCCCTGCTATTCATCAACAGGCATGCTCTCACAAAGCCCCTGCATTAGTCATCTGTTAGCTGGCTGGCAAACAATGAATGGGAGAACTTTTAAACTGATGCACCTTAATCCTTTTCTTAAGTTCTGGTGACAATGTTAATACAAGCTGAAGAAAACTCAAGAGCAAGTTGCTCTCCTCACAAATAGAATTATGTGACAAATTAGGCAAGTGCTCATGGGTAAGCTTACTTCTTTGAAAGTTGACTGTGCTACTCATATTGAAAGAACAGTATCAGGAATTAACCCATGAGCACTTGCTTACCCATGAGCACTTGCTTAATTTAACGCACAGCTTTTTGCAGATGTAAAAAATTACCCTCCACTCATTTGATATGAGAAGAGGCCACCGGCAGCACCACCTTAAGCAGAGTTATGCCCTTCTACGCCCAGTGACTTCAGTGGACTTGGAAGGACACAGAGGCTAAGGATGGCACTGTGAGGCACATAGTTCTCAACACCTGAAGACAATGGTTCTCGATCATAAGTAAATATGGAAATTCTTTAACGCACATCTGCAACATTATCAGTGGTAATGCAGCAAAGTTTGTTATGAGTTTAAGATCAAGATGACAAAAATGACAAGAAGTAAAAGAAGATGATGAATCTTGTGCGAAGATATCCCATAAGATGTTACAAAATAAAGAATGATTAAATTGTGCAAAAAAGGAGTAAGAAAGGGCTCGATAAATCCCAGGCCGCCACGGTGTCTAGAACTATCATTGCAGCACCCATGATTCAGCAATGATTTTATTTCAGTGTCTCTCGGCAATCTTCAGGACGGTACAAGTTTATCATTTCACAATGGAATGTTTTGTTGCATGATATAAAAATGCACATGTATCTTGTCACTGCTTATTTCTATGTTAAGTTTTGTTTTGTTGCATGTTATAAAAATGCACATGTATGCAAATTCTTGTCACTGCTTATTTCTATGTTAAGTTTATACCATTCAATGATGATAAAAAGCTGAAATGTTTGAAAAAGCCCTTTCCCTTCTCACCCATGGGTAGTTTTGTAGTTCTTCCAATTGGGAAATGTTGGAGAGCACCAAAAAAAGCCTGTTTTTTTGTTTGTTGGTGCTTTTGAAATTAGTGAAATGTGTTGTAAGATACTCAAAATACATAGTATGAAAAATTTGATGTAAGATGATCTACAGCATTAGATAGCAACTAGACAACAGAGTTATATATATACAAGTGGGTGTGTGACGAAGAGGACTCCTACGGGGAAATCTTGTTTCCCTCTCCCCTTGTTCCCTCTATCTTCTCCGGTTTGTATCCCCTGGGAAGTGCCTCCAGCCTCTCCCCTTTCCTTCTCTCCTGCCCACCTACCTGCCTACCTTCTTCTGTTTCTCCCCTTGGCAGCCTCTGGACCTCCCATTCGCCCAATCACTTTTTTCTGTTTCCCCTCCTCCATCTTCCACTTTCCCTTTTTACCTTTTCTGCTCTCTCCCCCAGCTTTACCTCCCCTCCCATTTTTTACCTTTTTTAGTCTGCCCCCCTTGCAATGATGGGTTTTACAATCCTTTACAATGTTGGTTGGGTGTTGCTTAGCAACCCCCCAAATGGCCAATTAGATCTCACAATATAGTCTTGCATGATCTCAGAGACATACTTTTCCTAAAGAAGCAGACATTCATTCTAGGATATTAGGGCTTTTTAACTACAATTTTCAACATTTATTTTCCTGCAAACCTAGGGCTTCCTCCAGGCTTTTAGGGGAGTTCACCCTGTCTCTCCCTGGTCCTTTACGACTAACACATCTACGGACTCCACAGCCCACTTCTTTGCATCTGAAGAAGTCAGCTCTAGCACACAAAAACCTTATGCTGGAATTAAATGTTAGTCTTTAAAGTGCCACAAGACTTTTGTTTATTTTTGTTGCAACGAACGAATGCAGCTTTTCTTTTCATTTCTTTTGCCATCAAGTCACAGCTGACATGGCAACCCTGTAGGGTTTTCAAGGCAAGCGACGTTCAGAGGTGATTTGCCATTGCCTGCCTCTGCATAGCAAACCCGGTATTCCTTGGAGCTCTCCCATCCAAATACTAGCCAGGGCCGACCCTGCCTAGCTTCCAAGATCTGATGAGACTGGGCTAGTCTGGGCTATCCAGATCAGTGTACACACCTACCACTCTGGAACTAAGTTTAGAGAAAATCCAAAAAGAGTAAGATCATCAAGAACATGAGATTTTGTGCCACGCAGACACAGTAGCATGACAATACAAGTGGACACAACAAATGTAAAGAGCCCACCAAGCTAAAGGAGGGGAAGTCTAATGAAAGCTCCCTGATATTCTGCTCCCTAGGAACCACCAAAACTCCCACACATACAAACAGAAAAGAAATCTAAGCCACTGAGTGCTGATGACAATGTGGAAGAAAGCAAGGTAGCAGAAAATTGAGGGAAATAGAATAGGAGCTACTAGGAGAAGAATCCATATTAATTCACTGATAATGACAAAAAACAGGAGGCGAGGAAGACAGAAGGTAAAGAATGGTGAAAGAAAGAAGAAAGTGGTCAAATAAAGGAATAGGCAACATTTGGTGGAGAAGAATAACATGCAATAATAAAACTCAGGAGTATATGGTAGTTGAAGTCATAAGGGACTTACTGGGTAGGTGTATGGTATGTGTGTATGGTAGTTGAAGTCATAAGGGACTTACTGGCAGTGTTCCCTCTAAGCTGAGTTAGTGTGAGCTAGCTCACAGTTTTTTAGCCTCCGGCTCACAGATTTTTGTCTCAGCTCAGGAAGGATGGCTCCAGAGCAAACTGATTTATGCAGTAGCCAAACCGGTCTCTCACAACTTTAATGCCAGTTCCTCACAGAGTAGAATTTTTGCTCACCGGACTCCACAGCTTACAGGGAGCATTGCTTACTGGGTAGGTGAATCAGAGCATAGATCACAGTCACCAGAACAGGCAACACCCCCTGGCTAAAGTGGAAATGGATCCTCTAAGAATTACAAACAGTGTCAAGGACTTTCCTCAAACAGCCTACACTGATATCTGCTGATAGCTACCCAGTGACAATCTACTTTCTACAGTCTTTGCTTTCATTCTGGGACAGATATAACCAACATGACAGAATCCATTTTTTAAAAAAATCCAAAGTTGAACATTCATCTCAAAAAACACCAGAGTATGAGACAATTTCATCTGAACATTCAATATGTAAAAAACAATTAACATTTTCATTTATCCTCTAGCATATTTCTGTCTCACTCTTCTTCCAAGGAGCTTGGGGTTGGCTAGCAACACTCCATTACCTCCATTTTATCCTAACAATAACTTTGAAAGATAAGTTAGGAGGAGAGAATGTAACCAAGCAAGCTTCTTGGCAGAGGGGGGATGTGAACTGAGGCTTCCCAGGTCCCAGTCCTCTAGCTCAAGGGTGCTCAACTCAAATACATGAGCAAGAATGGTCACTGCTTGCACACTTAATACCTACTAACAGTACGTACAAGAGGTCTGCGAACTAAGTAAAGGGAGAGGACTGGTTTCTCTCTGACCAGCCACTGTTTCCAATTAGCATGACAGCATTACATAATCTTATGCCGTATCTGTCCCTTTGTATAGGAGACTATGGGGCACCACTGGCGGGGAGCAGCTAGTGTCAATCAAAAAGACAGAGGGAGGAAAGAGAAAGTCCAAAAGAGGCTGGAGGGCAAATAAATGTTTATGGGTTAACTGTATTTTTCAAATAAGTTAATCTAAAAATATAGTAACATGAACCTCTTCAACCATAACTGTTGCTTTTTAAGCCACTTTTAGGAATGTTCTGAAGGCTTTCCCCCACTCAAGATTTAAAAATTTTCTGGAACTTCCGGTGGGTGGATTGGCGATGGCGGTCGCTCTCCTCAAAGCTCGAGGAGGCGACTAGCACACCTTCGGCTTGGAGGGGTACTACCTCAAGTGGCACTCCCACGGAACCCTTGCGGTGGGTTCCAAGCCAGAGGGCTTTTGAGGGTTAGCCTCTTCGACGGCTCGAAGCCGTGGAATAGAGGCTTCCCTCCGCCCTGATGGTCCAGCCAATGGGTGACCTATGGGTGTAAGCCAATCTGACCGGGACAAGCACAGGAGATCAAGCGGAATAGCGATGGAAGAGAGCGAGGTCAGAAGTGACCAACAATGAACGTGAGTGAGAGATAAATGGACTGTTTTTGTAAAGTGAAGCCCCACCCCCCGTGGAGAAAGCGGAGTGCAGGGAGGGACGCCTCCTGAGCGACTGAATAGATCAAAGAAGCGAAGGGGAGGAGAGGGGAGAGAAACAGCGTTACATCTTGAGAGACTTACTTGAGCTTGGATAGAGAAACGGCGAGTCTTTCGAGCTCTGAAACAGAGGTGTTGAATTGTAAACAAAGAGAGAACATGGCAGTTCCACGGACAGAGTCCAAAATCTGAAGAGGGAGCAGACGTCATGAAGACGTTAGCGGATATGCTGAAACCGGTATTGGAGCAGCTCGGTGGTATTAACCAGCAACTGGCCACACTAAACCAAAATTTCGCCTTGCAGCAGCGCCAGCTGGCAGAGACGGAGAAGAAAGTGGAGCAGGCAACTGAGAAGCTGGTAGAGATGGACACCGGAAACAAGAAGATGAGGAAAAGAGTGACAGAGGTGGAAATAAAACAAAAGCTGCAGGAAAACTGTTTACTACAGCTGCAAATGGAGAAAGCAAACATGACTCTCAGATTTCAGGGACTGCCTGAAAAGGAAAAAGAAGATTTGAAGAAGACTCTGGGAGAGATCATCGCTCCAGTAACAGGCTTATCAGCGGATGAAATAATAAAAGATATAGAGTC
>NW_015160247.1:334425-348967 GCF_001447785.1 Gekko japonicus
CTAACATGTAGTTTAACAGAGAAATGATCTCCTACTCTTGGGTTTTTAGTTAGTGTGGGTATCTTTTCTTTTTATTTATTTATTTATATTTATTTATATCTTCGATTTCTACCCCGCTCCAACCCCGAAGGGTCTCTGAGCGGCTTACAAGTTCCGAATTTATCCCTGGCTAAGGCCACATGTCTCTACAGGGGTTGGGGCTGCCTTCCGGCACCCAGGTGGCAGGGCTCGCTGTTTTTCTTGGTTGTTCTTCCTGGGCGGTCTTTCGGGTGTCAGTGCTCGGTTCCTGGTAGTCCCCCTTCCTATATTTTCTGTTGTAGTTATGTAGTCTATTGAAAAACGAATAAAATTACCCTCTTGGGGGTTTCAAAAAAAAGATTTAACATTTTTCTGATTGAAAAATTGGCAAATTTTGGGAAGCACTAGGGAAAAAACTTCCTATGAAATATTTTTCTTTGAGATGAGTCGCACGCTATTTAAGACAAGGTTTTATTCACTCAAAATGTATAACATGAAAGTATGAAGGTTTTTTGGTTTAATTTTTCCAATGGAAATTTTGGGGAACACTTAAAAAAACTCCTATGACATAGTTATTTTATTACTGGAGTGTTTTTAAGGCTAGGTTTTATAGTGCACTACTAAGTAATGTTACACCCTTTAAAGTCCACTGAAGTCAATTAATTTAGAGAGCAATTTATTGTACTAAGAATCCTATTCAATCCTATTCAGTGGGGCTTACTCCTAGGAAAGCATTCTTACATAGGCATTATTAGAAAGGCATAATTCTGCTTAGCACTGCATGATGTTACACTCAAAATGTAAAGCGTGGAAAAGTTAGGAAATTTGGGGGAGCACTGAAACAACTCCTAAGAAATCTTTTCCCCTTTTGGAATAAGTGAAAATGTGCTAGAATTGCATAGGGCACAGCAGTTCACAGCTCTCTTTCACTTAGTAGTGGTTGCAACTCAAGTCTACGTGTAGAAAACTGAAGAATTTATACTTTAGAATTCCATAAATATGCTAATTAATATAATTTTATTTGTTCACTAGGTTAACATATGAATAAAAGTTTGAGTCCAGTGGCACCTTTAAGACCCACAAAGTTTTATTCAAGGTATAAGCTTTCGTGTGCATACACATGGAAGTTTATACCCTGAATAAAATTTTATTGGTCTTAAAAGGTGCCACTGGACTCAAACTTTGTTCTGCTGCTTCAAACCAACACAACTACCCACCTGAATCTAGGTTAACATATAAAATTAGAAGACTATCCAAATGTACTTTTAATAACTTCACTTTCAGTGCAGGATAGGGCATGGGAAATTTGAAGTGGAGGGGCAGGGAGCCTACATCATTCATAACCCACCTTAAGCCATGAGGAAATGTCGTATATAAATATTTTAATAAAATAACTAAATATCTTCAACTTTCGATTCTTTAAAAAACAGGCACTAACATACTCCATCCAAACAAAGTTAATTTTGCCAAACTACTTTGAAATAAAGTACTTTGAGGATTACAATCTAAATGTTGATGAAAGAAAATAGTTTTAGGAGATACTAAATGCTCTACTATGAGGTTTGGAACTTTGATTTCAACTGAAAAACTGCAAGCTTCAACTTTCTATGTTGCATATAGCCCTGTTCAAGTATTCACAGCACGCATGGCTTTATACACAGAGAAGAGAGCAGGATTGTACTCGCTGACCATCACTGGCTATCTGTGCACAGCCAAATGTCCACAGCAAACCCTGCCTACGCATGTGAGTTTTGTACACAAAATCAGCAACACTGCAAAAAAGCAGCATCCCAATTGTGTGTACAATTGTACAGATACAGGGCTTGCTGCAGATTTTCAACTGTAAGAACAGGAATCCAACAGCAGGATCAGTGCATACAATCCTTTCTACACATATGTGCGTTTGGATGCCCGAGTAGAGCTTATACTCACAATGCACATTACCCACAAAAACATCACTAGCATAAGCCCCACTGGACTGGTACAGTACAGTACTGCTATCCCTGGTTTGGAACTATCCACTTACACCCTTATCCTCCATATGACATTTTCCTGCAATCTCAGTTAAATAACTAAATGGTATCAATATTAACCATGATTAAAGTTGCCCCCAAAGTTTCACATATGAGATTAAGGACAACTCTACTTGCCTTAATCATGGCTAATGTGTGAAAAACTACTTAACTAACTCTGCAATTCTAAACAGAGTTAAATCCTTGTAAATTCATTTATGCTGATGGGCTCAGAAGGGTGTAACTCTGTTTAGGAATGCACTGTTAGCTAACTAATTTAAGGGAAATAATTTTCCAAGGGGACAGAATCCCAAGACTGGCCCCCTGTTTTGGGGTTTTGGTTTTTTTTACTGTAGTTAGGAGGGAGCCAGAATTATATCTGCATTAGTCTGTTACAATGAACTTGACTCATGAAAAACCATTTTTTGCATTTCCTCAATTCCAGTTCATCCCAGTGAAAGTCCCCAATTTGTACCAGACAGACGAGAGCCCCAAAATATTTTTTAAAGGTTTTTTAAAGGAAAATCAGCCTCTTGTATATATTTAAACCTAAGGGGGGGGGACACAACACAAATTTAGAGTCTGAACCATTACTTGAAAACACAACAGTCTAAAAACCAGTGAGCCTTTGCTGTGTTAAGAACTGTATGTTTGAAAACTGTATCTACTTCCTTTGCAAATAATACAAATTCCAATACAATCAACAAACATACACAGAATCATCTTACCTAGATGTTTATAATGATGGTTATGAGCTTGCAATAAAATCTTGACTCGATCCAATGGTGCAATGGTTGATTTGGCACAACATCCTGCAACACCTTTGAAACAGGCAAAAAAGGAGTCTGTTTAGTAACTGCCAGAGGCCACAGCCATGTCAAACATTCAGCAAAAGTTATTTTTAAAACATTATCTTTTCAAAGGTCATTGCACACCTAGTAAGCATGATTCCCTGTCCCTCAGTGGCAAAGCAGCCTTGTTATTACTCAATCTTTGAGAACACACTCTGGGACCAAAAATACATACTTTTGCCATGCACAAAATTCAGGCCCTCTTCGAGCCCAAGCATCACAGTTCATAAAGATTTTTAGTTCATGATGCATGTGAATGACTCAAGGTCTGTGTCCTGCTCAGGTTCTTTGACATATTAACATGTAGGTTGCCTACTATTAACAGCTCATACGCTGACCTGGATGGGCCACACTTAAGTGGGTGGTAGGTCAGAATGTGTGTCTTCCTGTAATTTCAAGGGACTGCCTCATTTCCAAATTGTTCTTCCACAGAGAGAAAAATCTAAAGTGCCTGGTCATGTAAGAACAAAGAATCTTTTGGAATCTGTGCAGGACCACTATCTGTTACTTCCCATTACTTTTTAGCAAGGATTACCAACTTCAGTTATTCCAGATCATTCACCTACAGTGCAGTCCTAAAAACAGTTTCCTGGGAATAAGCCCCACTGAACAGAACTGTGTAGGATTCTGAGTAGACCTCTTTAGAATAGTATTGCTAAAGAGTCAGTACTCCTAAGAGAGACCTCACTGATGATCTTCTTCTGCTACAACAAAACTTAGTGTACAAAGGCTACCCACCAATATTAACTGCCAAATCACAAAGGTTCTAAGCCCTATGGAGTATACATATATAACACCCAACACCACAAATTATATTATGTATTGGACTATAACTACAGTGCATATAAACAGGCAAACAATTTCAGATATAATATTAGGTCATTTCCTTCTGTCATTACACTTACTGGCATTTAAATAGCATTTGAACTTCCTTTCCACATCACCTCAGTGACGTTTTATCTTCATACCTCTCACTATTACCTGAGTAATGACAACAATAAGGAGTCAACAATACCAGCCTTGCGTAAACAGAGTGCTAGACTAGGACTGGGGAGGCTTGCACTCAACGCCTAAGAAATGAAAGAGCGCCCGTCACAACGCTTCTCAAAGCCTGCTTAACAATGGGACACTACTTGGAACGCTCCGCCTGCAGTCAATCGAGACGTGCCAAAATGGGGAGGGGGAGAGAGAGAGAGACCGAATGGGCAACGGAGTGCACCGCAGTGACTTTTGGGGTGTGCCCTTATTCGGACTCCGAGACCAGTGAAGCGACCCCCAAGGGCTCACTCCTAGGAGCCAGCCAGGCTTGCTTGCTTCAGCGTCGGCTAAACCCTGACCCACCGTCCAAAACAAGGCGTGTTCCTACGACTGAGCGAGCCAAACCGGGTCAAAATCGCTTCTTTCGGTGCGGGTCTCAGATACGAACTGGGCATATCGTGGGGATTCTACAAGGCGGGGGGGGCGCTGAACACGACCTGGCCCTCCCTTTTTTGTGGCCCGGCCGCACTCACAACACGAGGGCACCCCTCGCCCAGCCCCAGGAGACGCAACACAAGCGGCAAGCCCCCCCCCCTCTTCCCTGTGTGACGCTGCCTCGCCCACCACCACCCCCCCACACACACACACGCCCTTCCGAGACCAGAAGCGGGAGGGGGGCAGCTGGCTCTCCGCTCACCTCCCGCGATGAAAGAGCGGAGCCAGTAGAAATCCCTCCGAGCCGGGGACGAGGGCAACCGGGCGCCGGGCCCCGCCGCCGCCGCCGCCACCTCGGTGGCCATCAGGCCGGGCTGGCTCTTCCTCGGAAGCGGAGGAGAAGAGGAAGCCGCGGGTCGAGTCGGTCACTCAGTCCGCCTGCGTCTGGCGCCTCCAGCACATGGTGCCGGGCTGGCCGTGCCCCCGCCCCGCCGAGGCTCAGAGGCGGAGCTCAAGCGCAGAAGGTCGGTGGGGGGGGGGGGGGCGCCCCCCGCCCCCGCCGAAATTTTCAGGAAGGTGCTCAGCCTCCCCCGGGAGCCACCCTTGCTCCTAGCAAAGCAATGCCTCTGGCCCAGCCCCAGCCCCCCCTCCGACCGGACCGGGCGAGAGGGCTGGGCAGGTCGCCCTCAAGCAGGTCATAGAGCCCTGCGGCCGAGACGGAGAGAGAGAGAGAGTCTCGCCCGGTTTGCCGGCTTCTCCCCCTCATGGCAGGCCAGGGCTCCTTGCTTGGCTTTGAACGCCTGCATCAGGACAGGCTGAGATCCCACAGGCAGAGTTCTCCCGTTTTCAAGCTAGAGAAAGCTGGCTTGCTATACAAGGGGAATAGGTGTTGCTCCTCAGCCGCCACCATTGCTTTCCTCATGTTCCCGATGCCTTACTAAAAATGTATTTCCTCAGAATTTTTACTGTAGCAGCCCTGTCTATCGGTTTATTGCTGGTGTTTTAGAGCCACTTGGCCGTGCCCAGGGCCGGCCCCAGCTTATTTTTCACCGTAGGCGAGGATCCCTTATGCCCCCCCCCACGCCCACCAATTTTCAAAAATAAATGCATTTTAGGAAGAATAAAAAGGTGAAAGAGAGATTAGTTGTCTTAAATCGGACTCAAGAACAGAATTGTCTTCCAGTGCCCTGGTTAGGGATGTCAGCCTCCAGGTGGGACCTGGGGACCCCCCAGAATTGTAGCTTGTCTACAGACTATAGAGGTCAGTTCCCCTGGAGAAAACGGATGCTTTGGAGGGTGGCCTGTATGGCATTGTACCCCACTGAGGTCCCTGTCTTCCCCAGACTCCTTCCCCAAATCTTCAGAAGTTTCCCAACCTGGATCTGGCAACTCTACCTCCTGCATCTGCCATCTGTGGCCATATGGGACCTGGTAACCCTAGAGTATTCATATATTTATAATCTGCCTTTCTTGCTTAGACTCAAGTCAGAGTACACAAAATAAAACAGTGCAGTCAGTATAAAACAGCCAGTGAACAATAGGACTAGGATTACTGAATTAGAGACAAGTGTGAACAACAAACTAATGTCTACCATAACCATACAGAAAGTGGATTACAAGGTAAAGGCAATGCAGTAAAAGCTGGTGATAGCCACAATAATTACTGCACTGAGCTATTCTATTGTAAAGGTGCCCTCAAGGGCTGTTCATGGTATTACAGTTCTAATCTTTTTTAAATGCCCTCTTAAACATTATGCTGCAGGATGACAGACGTGTGGGATCCTTCTTGACCTCAGGCCGTTCCACGAGGTGGGAACCACCACTTGGAATGCACACATGAGTGGACAGCAGCTCACCCCCTTGCAGTCTAGCACCTTTAGAAGGCTTTGCTCAAATGAGTGAAGCTGTCACAGCAGAGGCGATCCTGGGGGTATGTGAGTCCAAGGCTATTCAGGGCTTTGAGGGTGGTAACCAGAACCTTGAACTCAGTAAGTAATTGGTAACCAATGAAGTTTCTGCAGAATGGGTGTGACATGTGTGACCTGGTGCACGATAGTAACCGGGCTGCAAATTACAAAAGATTTTGCCAATTAAATTACACAGCAGCAGGGCCGCTTGCTACATTTAGAGTGTTCCCTCTGATAAGCAAACAAAATGTGAAGGGGATATATCTAAACCTGTGGCACACCAGCTGGTCAACAGGCATGAGACTATGGAAGAAAAGTCTCAGTCCAATAATATTACTCTTAGTCTTTTAACTTTGCTGTTTTGAAAACTGCAGAAATAAGATCCAAAGCCCTTGGCTAAGAAGAGGGAGACTGGCGATAACTCTTAGTCTAATGGATTTGACAATACTTTTTTTTAATACTTTCTTTATTGAATTTTAAAGACATAAACACAGATAAACAAACAAACAAATACCCAACCAAAAAATACATTTTTCAACATCATTGCAACAGTCAAACTTAACTTTAAAATATTTCTTCATATCTTATGTATTTTCCACTATAACTCAACGCATATTTCTCATAAACTATCAATCTACTTTTCAACCCAAAATATAAAGATTCTTAGACTTATATTCCAAAGTAATTACCTATCACCTTATCTTCTTTTATTTAATTCAACTTATTTACACTATGGATTTAAGTACATAGCACAACTAATTAATTAAAAATTATAACAATAAATAAAAACACAAATGAACCCAGCCCTGGACTACTGTTGTCTGTGTGACAACAATTGTCAGTTATCTTTATAACACGAAGTTCCTTTCAGTCAATCACTTCTGCTGCTCTGGGTCTTTCAGAATTCTTGCTCAACAGGTTTCTTTTCCCCTCAGCATCTTTTCTCCCTGCAGCTGTCTCCAATTGTTTTTCCCCCTTGCACTTTCGCAATAAGTTTCGCAATAATGTCTCAGGGGTAGACATCACTGTCTTCTTCCATTTATCCATAATATATGTTCTCATGTATTCAGTTCAAATGTGCCCTTTCCCAAGGATGTTTGAGAACTCATTTTTTGCATTGCCATTACATACATGATTTCATTTGTTTGTTATTTAGTCGCACAGTCGAGTCCGACTCTTCGTGACCCCATGGACCAGATCACGCCAGGCCTTCCGGTCTTCCACCGTCCTCTGAAGTTTGCTCAATTTCATGGTCGTTGCATCTATGACACTGTCTAACCATCTCATCCTTTGCCGTCCCCGTCTTCTTTGACCTTCAGTCTTTCCCAGCATCAGGGTCTTCTCCAGTGAGTGCTCCCTTCTCATTGGGTGGCCAAAGTATTTGAGCTTCAGTTTCATTATCTGGTCTTCCAGGGAACAGTCAGGGTTGGTTTCTTTTAGGATTGACTGATTTAATCTTCTTGCAGTCCAAGGGACTCTCCAGAGTCTTCTCCAGCACCATAGTTCAAAAGAATCTATTCTTCGGCGCTCGGCCTTCCTTATAGTTCAACTCTCGCAGCCATACATGACTACTGGGAATACCATTGCTTTGACCATGCGGACTTTTGTTGGCAGGGTGATGTCTCTACTTTTTATCATGCTGTTTAGGTTCGCCATCGCTTTCCTCCCAAGGAGCAGGCGTCTTTTAATTTCATGGCTGCTGTCACAGTCTGCGGTGATCTGGGATCCCAGGAACGTGAAGTCTGTCACTACTTCCTCGACTTCCCCTTCTATTTGCCAAGGAGTGATGGGGCCGGATGCCATGATCTTAGTTTTTTTTATGTTGAGCTTCAAGCCCACTTTTGCGCTCTCCTCTTTTACTCTGAGCAAGAGGCTCTTAAGATCCTCTTCACTTTCTGCCATTAGAGTGGTATCGTCTGCATATTTCATTAGTCACATTAATAAGCTTCCACCCTGAATCAGTCAGTACCTGTGGAGATCCTTTACTGGATCTTCAAGGAGGCCTAAGACTGTGAGGTTTTTTTGTGATTCTGACTCAAAGATAGTCATATTTCCCCACCTATCTCAAGCATCCAGAACCATTGATTTATGGGACTTCCAAATGAGGCCACTTTCCTTTGCACAGGTCTCTCATATCATTTTAAAATTGAACATCCTATCTCAGCTTAAGAGCCCAATAGTCACAGATGGACATATCTTTTATGAATTTGTTGTCTCCCCTTCTAAAGCTAACTAAACTAGTGACTCTGTGACTATATTCTGTGGAGTGAATTCCAGAAATGATATGCTGTATGAGTAAGTAAGTGCTTCCCTTGGTTGGTGCTGAATCTGCACAAAGTGCCTACATATTCTGTTAGGGGAGAAAGAGAAAAAGTTCTCTCTATCCACTTTCTCTACCCCAAGCATAATTTTACAAATATCATGTCCCCTCCCCTTAGTCATCTTTTCTTTAAAATAAAAACGCCCTCAGCTCCTTTGGCTTTCCTTGTCCTTCTCTGCACCTTTTCTAGAATGACAATATAATTTTTGAGATTCTGCTGTACACCATATTCCAAATGCATCCGTACCATAGATCTAAAAAAGGGCACCATAATACTAGCTATTTTGTTTTTATTCCCTTTCCTATCAATCTGTAGCATCTAATTTGACTTTTCCACTGCTGCAAAATACTGACATTTTCATCAAGCTACCCACCATGATTTCTTTCCTGCTCAGTCACTACCAGTTCAGACCCCTTTCAGCGTATATTTAAAGGTAGGATCTTTTTGTCCCAGTGTACATTGCTTTATGCATTTACACCTTGAAATTAATTTGGCACCCTGTTGTCAAATTACTCCATTTAGAGTGATTCTTTAGGAGGTGGCAGGTGATGTGAAAGACCTCTGCCTGAGATGCTGGAGAGTCACTGCCCATCTGAGCAGACAGTACTGACCCTAATGGACCAATGGTCTGATTCAATACAAGGCAGCTTTATGTGTTCAGCCCTTTACAATCTCCTTTAGTCCTCAGCATCATGAATAACTGGGTCATCTGCCAAACTGGCCACTTTCCTACTCTCCCCCAATTCCAGATCATATATGACTAAATTACATAGCACCTGTCCCCCTACTGATGCCTGCAGAAGACCAATGCGTACTTCCATCCTTTGCAAGAACTGTCCATTTACTTGTCCTCTCTACTTCCTGTTGTTTAACTCTCCGTGAGAGGACCCATCTGACTGCTAAGTTTACTCAGAAGCTCTTGATGAGGGACTTTGCAGGCTGTGTAGGTCACTGTGTGTTATTCCAGTTGCTTCTCCATGACCTCCTGCCCTGTCAGCTGGTGGTCTAATTTGCTGATAGTTGTCTAGTTGTCATCGCCATCTGCCCTCTGCTGGAGAATGGAGATTCTATGCCAGACCTTTTGAACTGATGACTTACTCCTCTGCCTGTAGTCTTCTTCCTCCCGCTTCTGCAATCATATCCTCCAGGTTCTTTAGCAATAGTGCTGCTTTCTTGTGGTACAGACTGCACTTCTTCCTCTTGCTGTTTTACCTTCCTTTGTAGTAGTTTAGTTGTACCCATGTGCCTGAGTGTGAGGTCTGCTTCACTGCACATGCCCTCGGGGGCAAGTATTCAGGTGACAGTCCCCTTCCAGGTAAAAGAAGTGACCTATGTTTGCTTGCATCTAAGGACCCAAGTGCTGCATGACGGAGTGAGCTCCCATCTCTGGTCCCAGCTCCTGCCGACCTAGCAGTTCGAAAGCAAGACGTTTCAAGTAGATAAATAGGTATCGCTTCAGTGGAAAGGTAACAGTGTTCCGGGCACCTTGGCATCTAGTCATGCCGGCCACATGACCATGGAAACGTCTTCGGACAGAGCTGGCTCTTTGGCTTGGAAACGGAGATGAGCACTGCATCCCTAGAGTTTGGTGTAGTGGTTAAGTGTGTGGACTCTAATCTGGGAGAACCGGGTTTGATTCCCCACTCCTCCACTTGCACCTGCTGATGTGACCTTGGGTCAGTCACAAGCTCTGGCACAGCTGTCCTTGAAAAAGAGCAGTTTGTGTCAGAGTTCTCTCAGCCCCACCCACCTCACAGGGTGTCTGTTGTGGGGAAGGGAAAGGAAAGGAGTTTGTAAGCCGCTCTGAGACTCCAAGTGAAGGGCGGGGTATAAATCCAATCTCTTCTTCTTCTTCTCTTCTAGAGTCGGATTCGACTGGCTTTCAAGCACCTTTACCTAAGGATCTTCCATAAACAATGCTGCTGTCCTTGCACCCTGCCTTGGGTACCAGTGTGCTTTCCAGCCCCAGGGCAAGAGGCAGGGTTGATGCAGATCCAGGGGGACTGGCATGGACAGGCAGGCATGGTAAAAAAGCACATCCAGAGCCAATGGGGGCTGGATGAGAAAGATGCTGAGTATCATGGCTGGAGACATGGAGGAGCTGGCTGCAGAAGTGGAGAGTGGCTCAGAGAGCATGAGCAAGCGCATTGCAGAGATGGCCAAAGAACGGTGTCACCAGAGAGAGCCAGAGGAAGATATAACGGATGGTGAGGCAAGCTATTGGCTCTGTCTAGCACTGGGTTGAAAATAGGCTTCCGGGCCACACTGGTGAGTGGGTTAAGAGGGCAGAAAAGAGCTGCAGTGCCATAATTTTTTCCACTTCCTGGTGGTGCCTTCAGCATAGCCCATCCCCTCAGTTCCGTTCCTGCCTCTAGGGAGTAGTAGCTGTAGAGTAGGCTTAGCCTTAATTATTCACTCTTTTTTAATCTGTTCCAAAAAATTTCCTTCCCTTGCTTTGCCTTTCTTCTACTTGACTATTTTTTCTCCCTTTCTTCTCGGTCCCAGAGGAACTGAATGCTTAGGCATTCCCCCACCTGAATGGGATCACCATTCAGGGAGCAACTTCCTCTCAGGCTACCCCATCCCTGTAGCCCACTACCTGGCCCACTAAGGCAGCACAAAAGACCTCTTCCCCATATCACAGGAGGGTAAGGGGGAAACAATGGGGCAAGGAGGAATCTTCAGCATCCATCATGGATGATAGAGAAGAGGGGGAATTCCTCTCAGATGAGGAGGAGGAGGAGATCAAGGTGCCCGAACAGTCCAGTCAGTTCTTCAAGGCTGAGGACTATCGTTTTCTTCTAACCGGGCAATCAAGGCACAAGAGATCCAGGACTCTCCCCCTTCTGATGACCAAAAACCTTCTAGATCCAAACTCAAGTGTAGATCCAGAGGGAATTCTGAATTCTTTCCTCCAGAGGAGAATGTTGAAAAGGTTTTCCCTTTCCCTGAGTACTTTGAGTGTCAGCTAAGGGTGGAATGGGATAGACCCATAGCAAACAAGCAGTTCCCAGCATTGATGAGAAAGCTGTACATTTTACCTAACTATGCCAATGAGTTGTTACAGGTATCTCCAGTGGACGGACCAGTAGTGGCACTTCAGTTAGCTGGTCTACTGTCAGAAGATGGTCAGGGTACGATCCAAGACCCCACAGACAAGAAGACGGAAGCAGCACTTAAAAAGATCCACGAGGCAATTGCCATGATGGTGAGAGCAGCTTCCATGACCTCTGTTGCCTCCCAAGCAGCTATTGTATGGATCCGCAAATTAATTCAACTCCTTTTGGAAGACAACCATGGACTCTTGAAGGGAGCCAGTCGTATCTTTAAGGAGAACTTCTTTACAGTGGATGCCACGTTGGACATTCTGACCTTCGCTTCACAAGCCATGGCCTCTATGGCAGTGACCAGAAGGCTCCTCTGGCTAAGGACCTGGCAAGCTGACTCGCTATCTAAGTCCATCATCACGGCCTATCCTTTCCAAGAGGACCAACTGTTCAGGGATGCTCTGGACAAGATCCTAGTTGAGACATGGAGGCTACATACCATATTGGTGGCGCTCACTAAGGCACCCTTTTAACCTTTCTTTGAATGTGAGTCTTCGGTGGCTGAGGATGAAGACCGTTCCTGATGCCGGTCACTTCCTCAAGATGGGTCTCAGAGCTTAATGCACTTTAGGTTAAGTCTAGTGTCTGTATTTTCCACAAGGACAAGGTCGTACTCCCCACTGACCACGAAAAGGGGACAGGATGTCCAAAGCTTCTATCAGCACACAGCTCAAGTCTTATATTGTGGAAGCCTATTGAGCCACAGGACTGGATGTTCCCAAGGGCGTTACAGCTCATTCTCTACGAAGTGCTTCCACCAATGCAGCCTTTACCAACTGAGCACCTGTGGAAGAGGTTTGCAAAGCAGCAGTGTGGTCCTCCATATCTACCTTCATTTACCATTAAAAGCTAAACACTGTGGCCTCAGCAGATGCAACATTTGGAAGAAGAGTTCTTCAGCACATTGTGACATCTGCAGACGATGATGACCCACCCGGATGACGGACACTGCTCTGGGAGGTCCCATGGAGATGTCCTCCACCTCAGAGGGAGAACTGCCCATTGGCACTTACTGTGAAGGGTCTTCCTCCTTTGAGGTCAGGAGGACATCTCGGCCCTCCCGTCATTATCACCGTATTTCTTCTTTGTGCTGTTTTCTTCTTAGTCTATCTTACTACTTTTATTTGACTTAATGTTTGCAGTTCACATTCAGGTTGTAGTTAACCGTTGTGTTCTTACAGCACAAGGCCATTAGTTTTTTTACTTTGCACTCACTGCATTCAGAGTCCCAGAACTGAGGATGGGCTATTCCGAAGGCGCCAACAGGAAGTGGGAAAAAGTATTTCCTGCCTCCCTAAAGGCACAGTGGGAATAACCCACGGAGATGTCCTCCTGACCTCAGAGGAGAAAAAACCCTTCATAGTAAGTGCCAATGGGCTGTTCGCCTGGAGAAAATGGTTGTTTTGGAGGGTGGACTCTGGCATTATGCCCCAATGAAGTCCCTCCCATCCCCAAACCCTGCCCTCCTCAGGATCCGCCACCTAAATCTTGTGGTATTTCCCAGCCTGGAGCTGGCAAATCTACCTGTTTGCTTTGGAGATCCTGTACAACTCTGCCTACTGCTTCTCAGCACTGCCTGTAGGTACTCCCCAGTTTTCTGAAAATAGAGCCCAGGCCTCAGACTCCTCATCAGAAGCTACAGTCTCCTAAATTTTCCATTCCGCATCCTCTTGAGACTTTCTACTTAGCCACATTTTTAAAGACAGAATTGCCATTAGAATAATAACTGTCAGCATTATCAGATATCTCTTTAGTCATGTTGTGATTGGAGTCCACATTTTCCATATGATCCTCCTGCTTTGGATCTAATTCCTTCCATGCCCACTCCTGAAGCCCCTCGGACTCCCCGTCAGCTCATTGTATGGCAGGGGTCCTCAAACTACGGCCCGAGGGCCACATGCGGCCCGCCGAAAACATTTATCCGGCCCGCCGGCAAGGCCAGCTCACCAAACTGCCTTCCCGCCACCCTAACCGGGTGGGCGGCCCACTTGCAACACCGGCCTCTGCCTTGGAGGTGCCGCCGCTATGCCGCCAAGCGGGACTCACCCCCAAAATTCCCAGGCTGCGGCAGGGGGAGCAGGCCCGGGTGGCGCCGGCGCTGGCGCAGCACAAGGCCCCGGGTCACCTCTCAGCCTGCGTGGCTCCCCCCCACTCCATGCCCCTGTCCTGCGGGAGCGCCGCATGTGGGCTGAGCACCACCGCGCCTCTTGGAGCTGCTGGGGAAGCCGGAGCGCCCCAGTCGGCTCCATGGACGAAACGCCGCAGCGCCACCAGCTCCAGGGCTCGCCTGCTTCAGCTGAAGGGGTTGCCCGCCAGAAGTGCCGGTGGCGGCGCAAGGGAAGGGGCCGGGCCTCTCCCTCCGCCGGGTCCTTCTGTCTGTCCCTGGGAAGGGAAGCGCCGTGCTCGTGGGCCTCCTCATCCCAAGGGCCAGGCAGACGGTCCTTTCTTCGCATTGACGACCGGGGCGGGGGGGGCTGGGCGAAAGTCGTGCTCTCCTGCCGCACACAGAGCCTCCCACGAGCCTCAGACACACAACTAGCACATGCCAGAGCGCCATCCACGCTCCTGTTCCCGCGGGAGTGCTGCGTGTGGGCTAAGCGCCGCCGTGCCTCTTGGAGCCGCAGCTCTGGGCGGGAAAGCCGGAGCGGCCCAGTCGGCTCCGTGGAGGAGACGCCGCAGCGCCGCCAGCTCCAGGGCACACCTGCTTTGGCTGCTGGGCATGCAAGGTGCGCGGCAGGGGGAGCCAGCGGCCGGAGCGCCGTGCCGGGCTTTCGAGGGCTGCTGCTGCTGCCCGCCGCCCCACTTGGGACCCCGCTGGAGTGCGGGCGCTGCCAGCCTGCTGGGTCCCAAAGGGATTGCCTGCCAGAAGTGCCAGTGGCGGCGGTGCAAGGGAAGGGGCCGGGCCTCTCCCTC
>NW_015160247.1:349012-366868 GCF_001447785.1 Gekko japonicus
CATGGGGAGGCGGAGGACTTGGATTTGCCGCTGGCCGCGCTCGGAACCTGTGTGTTTGTGTGTGCGTGCACGAGTGCATCAGCACATCGCCGCCTTTGGCTCTCGGACCATGTGAGCCACCCACCCACTGCCCCCACCGCTTGGGGCCTGCAGAGTGAGAGAAAGCGGGGACCCCCTCCCGGGCAATGTTTCCTAAGCAGTGGAGTCTTGTGAGCAAAGATTCTACTGGCATTCAAGTTGTGAGCCAGTAATTTGGCTCCGGCATCGATTAGTTTGCTCTGGAGCCCTCCTCCCTGAGCTAAGACAAACATCGCTTCACCTCGAGCCCTGCAATAAGGCACTCCGGGGCTAAATTAGCAGGTTGCTGGAGTGGAGCGGCAGAAAGAGAGACCCTCGCTGGAGGGAAGTGTGTCTGTATTGCGAGTGAAGCCCCGCCACGGCTTGATTTTTTTTAAACTATAGTCCGGCCCTCCAATGGTCTGAGGGACAGTGAACTGGCCCCCTGTTTAAAAAATTTGAGGACCCCTGTTGTATGGCATATCGTTTCCATCAGAGTTGCCAGCTTCCAGTCTCTTTCCTGTTTGTACAAAATTATAACTATCAAAGAGTCATTGCAAGGAACTTTTATTTCATGCCCCTGATGGGAGTATTGCACAGATGCCCTGTCTGGTCTATGATTCCCCAAAAATATCGAGTCTTTAAATGGAAATGAAGATGTCTCCCCATTTTATCACTGGAGAAATTTTAAGTTCCTTCCCAAACATCATTGTATATGTCTTCTACAAACCTCTCTTTAAGCGTTTGGTCTGTGTCTTGGTTCAGATTTTAATCATACCATTCCAAACCAACATGTATTTCCTTAAACTCTTTATAGGCTCTTGAATTCTGGTATAAAATCTCCACCAATTCTGACTGAGTGTGCATATCAAACATGCATCCCAGTCTTCTAAAAAATTGTCCTACTGCCTGTTTTTCACTTTCAGTAGCTACATCTCCCTTTTACCTCACCACCACTTGGCTATCTCTTGTTTTCTGCCCCTCAGGCAACTCATGTGATCTGAGCACAGATTGCACTGCTACTTTCAGTTTTCCAACTAGCGCAATATTTCTCTCCATATTTTCATCCAAAAATTTAGGCAGCCACGACGTCCCAAAGAAATAGTGCATGTTTTTAATACTCTGTGGAGCTCTCTGCAAGTATCCACATCTAACTAGTGTTGGGAGAGAGTGTGTTGGATTTGACAGACGATTGTTCTAACTTCTGAAAACTCTTCTCATTGTAGGGGAAGAACAATGCAGAGATCTGTTGCAATATCCCAAATATGAGGAAGTATGGGAAAGACACTTTCTTGAGCAATGCAGAATGATGTACATGCTAAAGAACTGTCTCACCTTGAGAGACAGAGACAACAAACAAATCCAAATGGGTTCCTGAAGGACCCATGGATCATATCTGCCCATTCCATAGGGGAAGGTGCTTGTGTCATTTTGTTTTTTGAGGGGGGTTTGCAACATTTCTACAAATTGCCTTGCTCTTAAAAAATGTGAGTATTCGTTTTAGAGCACAAATGACCAAATAAAAAGTCTTAATCCATCAGTAGGTCATGGCAGATTTCTAGGAGGCTTACACCACTGCTAGATACAAGGAGCAGACGATAATGTAAATGTTTAGAAGGGAAACTTCCAGTTCAGGGAGAGTTCAATCTGGATCACTAGATCCCTTAATTTAAAGCATACCCATAATCCCACTGAACAGAACAGCTGCTCAACTTCAATCTAGGTAAGCAAACCAGATCTTTGCCATAGGTGTTTGTAATACCAACTCCTATGACGTTATAGAAGGGACTTAAAATGCTAGGAATGAACCAGAGGAGCCTTTAGGGATTGGGGGGGGGGGAGAGAAGAAATGGAGGAAAGCAAGAAAAATGAGAGGGTAGAAAAGAAAGGAAATGTGGATGCAGAGGAACAGAACAGATAGACTGAAAAGCATTTTCTGTAAAACAGACAGCCATGCAACATCTTCCTGGAGGTCCTCTTTGTCCCGTTAGAGAAATGCAGATGTAGTCATGAGTACTTTTGTCTCCTCAGCAGAGCAAATAGCAATTCCTGGGGCAGTTTCAAGTTAGGAAAATGGTGCAACAGGAAAAACTAACTCCCCTTTCCCCACACGTGGTCCCAAACCAAATCAGAAACGTGTGCCTGGGAAGCACATCTGGTGACTGGACCTGGGGATGTACTCAGGAAAGTGTTCTGTTTAGTTAGGCCATGTGGCCACATGGAACTGCCTTATGACAAGTAAAACCATTGGTCCCTCCAGGTGAGTATTACCTGTTCTGAGTTCCCTTACATATGGATTGTTTTGCTCTGGCTTTGATGCTGTTAGGAAGCAGGTTTTTCTTCTGCTCCCGCACAACATCCTGGCACTTCTGTGCACCTCTAGAGGTTTCCCTGTCTTTTGTGCAATCTTTCCCAAACCTGCTTTGCTGCAGTGTTTTGGTAAGGATCACAGCAAAACCAGATTGGCACCCATATGAATGAGAAAGTCCAGATTTTGCTAGTTTTGCCCAAATCAGCACCATTTTTCCTGCCCAGGTCACCTGCAGCAGCAATTTCTCCGCCTACTGTCTGAGGGCTTGGGAAAGAAAACAGCAACTGACATACCGTTACCTTGTTATAACGATCTATCACTTTCTTGGAGTTCCCAGTTTTCAGTTTTGTTTTTAAAGTAAGTCTCTCTCCTCTTTCATTGTGGAAATATGCCTTTCCTTTTACAGCTCAGCACAAAACAGGCAAGAGACCTTTTAAAAAAAAACTAAAAGTTGGCAATTCAGAGAACATGACAGACAGATCAATATTATGATATACTAGTGGGTCAGTTGCCAGTTTTTCTTTAAAAACAACAAAGCCGTTAAATACTGGGTTCTGGACGCATTGCAGTGATCAGCTCTAGTTTATTTAGTGATTTCAGGAACACAACAAGGACAAGTAGCAAGGTCTGAGCCCTGCTTATAAAGCACGCAAACGCCCCACCCCACACACACCTGCTCCCAAGGATAGGCTGTTTACATAAAACTACTTATCTATTGGTCTACTCCAGGATCCTGGTAAGCTATTGTTCTAGAGTAACAAGCTCAGCCAGTTCCAGGTACACCTAGAGGGCTGATTCAGGCTCAATACATAACAGCCCTCCTGTGGACAGGGAAATGACTGCCTGGGGCAGGGAAAATGCAGGGGAATCTGCCATGTGGAAGCTCCATTGCTGCTGTGCTGTGTTGGCAGCCCCAGCAGAAACAGGGAAACCACACAAACTTGTCCCCGTGTGGAAAACATTTGACTGGAAGCCCATCTCCAGAGTTCCAGACAGAGGCCTTTGCCTTTCACTTCCCTTATGACCCAGAGTTGCCAACCTCCAGGTAGCATCTGGAGATCTCCTGCTATGACAGTTGATCTCCAGATGACCAAGATCAGTTCCCCTGGAGAAAATGGCTGCTTTGGAGAGTGGACTTTATGGCATTACAACCTGCTGCAGTTCCTCCCCTCCCCAGACTTCACCCTTCCCAGGCTCCACCCCCCAAATTTCCAGGTATTTCCTGACCTAGTGCTGGCAACTCCACTTATGACCTGACCCTCTGAACTGGAGATGCTGGGGGTTGAACTTGGAATGCAGCCCGCCTCACCTTGTTTTTGGCTGTATGGTACCTAATTCTGTCAATAATATAAATAATGTAAACATATATGTATTTTCCAGTGGGCCTTGGGTTGGCTTTGTCTTCTGCCTCCTCTCACCTGCGTGGTCTGCTCTGATCCCTTGCTGGGGAGTAGGGATCCCTCTCTGACTAAAGTTTTGTCTGCAGTTCTGGTGTTCTGGGGGATGCTTCTTTGGACTATGGTCTGTTTTTGCCTGGTGATTACTGTGCTCCTGCAGTGTTGGTCATGTTGTCCTGGTCTGTTGAAGTCTTCTGTGTGTTTCTTTTCTTTCTTTCTTTCTTTCTTTCTTTCTTTCTTTCTTTCTTTCTTTCTTTCTTTCTTTCTTTCTTTCCTTCCTTCCTTCCTTCTTTCTTTCCTTCTCTCTTTCTTTCCTCTCTCTCTCTCTCTCCCCAGTGGCACCTTTAAGACCAACAAAGTTGAGGAGGGCAGAGCTTCGCGGCACATGGTGGATGCGTGAAAGAAGAGCTCCCAACCTCTTACACCTTAAATCAACTTGATACCACCTTTACAAACCTTAATGCCAAAAAAAGGTTTGCGTAAACATACAGGAGTCACAGCAGTGAAAACTCGGAGCGCAGACCAGACTGTGAAGGCTTTTTTTCCCCGCCTAACGGTCCTCCGAAAACCCCAGCCTCGGCCCCTGAGACTGAAGACAACATGGCGCCGGATAAATCCACAGCTGATTCCAGTCCTGCCTCCCTGAATACAGAAGGTACTCACCTTACAAAACATTATCTAAGAACTGAATTGTTTAAAGATATGGCGACTTTAGCAGCTGACCTCAGGGCTCTGCGGGACCTAGCACAGTTCCGCAGGGCCTGCAAGACGGAGCTCTTCCGCCAGGCTTTTGAATAGGAGCCGCCACCACTAGTCCACCGGCAGCCCACCACTAGTGCACTAGTGCACCACCATCGCACTAGCTACCATCTATCCCCCGTGTATGGACATCAAGTTGGGGCATGCATATCTAGTTGCTGCACGATGGGCAAGAACGGGATGGTCATGGATAGTCATCTTGCTTTTAGAAATTTTAGAATTTGTACAGATTGTATAATTTGCTAAGCATCAAAATCTGTTTTAAATAGGGTTGTAATTTAATTTTTTGTACTGTTTTATGGTTTTATCTGGCAATATGCCCTGTAAGCCGCCCTGAGCCTCCAGGGAGGGCGGGATAAAAATGTAAATAATAAATAAATAAATAAGGAGTCATATGATTGCAGTATCATCTTCACTGAAAAAAAACAGACAAAAATTAATTTCTGAAATTCATTCAAACATTAAACAGCTAGAACTTAAAGCATATGAAATATGGAGGAAAGAAAAACACTTAATTTAGAAAGAAAAAAATTAGACCTCTTGGAAACTTCGAAAGTGCAAAAACAATTATTATACTTAAAACAAAAATATGTGCTTAAAACCCCAAAGTCTATAAAAATGCTTAAATTTAGAGTGGCCAAACAGACAACATCTACATTAGTGCATACTATCAAAGACCACTTGAATATAACTCAGGTGACATCTAAAAGTATTAATAAAGTTTTTTCTGAATTCTACCAATCGTTATATACCTCTAGTAACCCCAATGAGACAGATATATTTAATTATTTAGACTCAGCCAAATACCAGAACAAATTATCTGAAGATCACAAACAATATTTAGATCAGCCAATTACATCTAAGGAAATTTCAGATGTTTTATCTAAAATGAAAAACAACAAAACACCAGGGAGGGGCGGTATTCCAGTAGAGTTATATAAAAGATTTAAAATTGAAATTGAACAGCATCTGCTAAAGACTATGAACTCAACTCTACAATCGGGAAAAATGCCTAAATCTTGGGCAGAAGCTAAAGTAATAGTAATTCCAAAGCCTGGTAAAGATAAAACTTTACCATCTTCATACCGCCCTATCTCCATATTGAACCATGATTTTAAAATTTTGTCTACAATATTGGCTACTCGGTTGAATAATTTAATAACACAATATATCAACAAGGATCAGGCTGGTTTTATGCCTGGGCGTACTATAACGGACAATATTAGAAAAACTATCAATATTATCGAGTATTGTAAAAACAAAAAGATAAAGTCCGCAATTCTGTCGGTAGATGGTGAAAAAGCATTTGACAGAGTGGAACCTAGATATTTTAAAAAACTATTATCATATATGAACTTTGGCCCATATTTTTTGAATGCTATTAAAGCAATGTATGAAGACCCAATAGCTCAAATCTCAATAAACAACTATAGATCTGATGATATATATTTGAAGAGAGGGACGAGGCAGGGTTGTCCCTTGTCCCCGATTTTGTTTGCTATCTCTTTAGAGCCAATAGTATATCCAATTAGAGCTGACCCGGATGTTTTGGGAATAGAAATAAATGGGGGAAATTGTAAAATGAGTTTATTTGCTGATGATGCAATTTTTTATTTTAAAAATCCCAAATTTTCTATAATTCCCTTAATGAAACATATAGATAGGTTTAGTTCTATTTCCGGTTTTTTAATTAATGCTAAATCTGAAATATACCCAATGGTAATTTCCCAATCAGACAAGGTAGATTTGACTTTGCTATATCCGTTTCGATGGATTATAAGAGAATGGAGGCACCTGGGTATAAGTATACCCTTAGAGTTGAAAGATCTGGCTTTAAGAAATTATAAACCTTTGTTCACTCTATATAAAAACACTCTACAAGATTGGCAGAAATTGCATCTCTCCCTTTTAGAAAAGATAGATTTATTTAAGTATATTTTGTTACCTAAATTTTTGTTTTTATTTCAAAATCTACCAGTAGCGATATCTAATATAGAATTCATAAAGTGGAAAACTCTTTTCTCTAAGTTTTTATGGGATAATAAGAAACCCTGTGTTAAATATACTTTGTTGCACAAACCTGTTAAACAAGGGGGGTTAGGGTTACCCTTCTTAAACACTTACTTTATAGCGGCCCAATTGAAAACTGTGTTATACTATACCAACCCACATTGTGATAAAACCTGGGTTCGTATTGAAGCAGGATCTTTATTTCCAGATATTTTACATGAAGCAGTCTGGAATAGGCCAAATGATAGACGGAATATAGGGTTGATGACAAATAAATTTTTGAATTTTACTTTAACCTTGTGGGATAAATATAGAAATGTATTAGCTCCGGGTATCTCCCCATTAACAGCCTTTTTGGGGCAGCAATGGTTTATGCCAGGTAGAGAACACAATCAGTTTTTAAATTTAAGGGATAATGGTTTATATAGATTAACAAATTTAGGCCCTGTTCATACGAGGCAGTTTGGGCCGGGAGGGGGACGGAACGGGGGCGGAGCAAACAGGCACGATCCCACGGCAACATCTGGCCAGCGTTGCCTGCCCGTCCCTGATCCGTCCCAACCGGCGATAAAGCACACTAAAAAAGAACCACCTACCTAGGTGGTTGTATCCAGTGCAGCGCCTCAAGCCGGGATGTGGGATCGGCCGGCTGTTCTTGCGCTGGCGCATCCCGGCCCCTGGCCGAACTGTGCATGCTCGAGCATGCGCAGTTCGGCAGCCTCCCCCTCCCCCCCGACTCTTCCTCCCGGGCATCTGATCGTGTCGGGGAGCAACAGCGCACGGTGAACAGGATCCGTGGGATCCCGCCCGCACGTCTCTATTTTGGTGCGTCTCTATTTAGCCGTGCTTTGACAGGTGTTTTCCCTTCCGTGTGGCAGGGGCCTTCGTATCAAATAAGCAAATAGGCTTTCAGATTCATCTGGAGCAAAAATTTAAGGTTAAGATACAATGGTATCAATATCAACAGATAAGATAAGATAAGATTTATCTAAAACGAATTTTTTGGACAGACCATTAACACAATTTGAGAAATATATGCAGAAACCATTGCATGCCTTAAGAGGCATTATTTCAGTTATATATAAATTGTTAAATGAAAGGAAATGGAGTCAGATATCATCCATCCAGGAAATATGGAGTAAAGAATGTGTAACTTCAGTAACCAAGGAACACTGGAAAGAGGTCTGGTCTTCCTTTTCTTTCACAACCAATAATTTAGTAATTAGACTTCAGGCATTCAAAATTTATTCAAGATGGTATTTGACACCTAATCCCTTATTCCTATGTAAATTCAAAACTAATCCAAACTGTTGGAAGGGATTTTTTTTTCATTGTTGGTGGAATTGTCCAAGAATTTTTAACTATTGGACGACTATTATACAAGAAATTAACAAAATCACCGGTTATGTTATCCCAAATACTCCGGAATCTGTTCTTAACCTTTGGCCAGATTTAAAGCTTACAAAACAAACAGTTGAAATCAGGGGTAGTTTCGTAGAAAAAGAGCTAGGGGAACTCATTAGCATAACTCATTAGCATATGCCACACCCCCTGACATCACTGGAAGTGTGTCATAAGGCCACACCCCCTGACATCACCGGAAGTGTGTCATAAGGCCACACACCCCGCCCCCAACAGTCCCGGCCGCCGGCGGCGGCCTTGCAGCTCCACTGCCGAGCCCCATGAGGGGCCCGGCGGTGGACCTGCAAGGCCGGCGGGAGTGCAAGGAAGCCCCGCGAAGGCCCTCCCTGGCCCCAGGCAGGCAGGGGTGGGGAGAGGCAGGGAGGAAGCAACTTACCCTCCCTCTTCTCCTGCCTCCTCCTGGCTGAATGAGGGCCGGAAGCGGGGCAGCCGGAAGCAGGGGGTGGGGCTTCGTCATGTGCCCCGCCCCCGTACCTCACCCGGGTGAACTGCGATCCCCCGCGATCCTCCCCGAAATGACCTCTGGTTGAAATGCTTTCTTTGTTCCTTTCTGCTGCAAGATCATTATTGGCTGAAAGATGGAATCAAGATGGAATTCCGACATTGAATAATTGGTATTCCAAAATGTGGGAAGTGTTGGTGGCTGATAAGATAGCTACTCGGTTGTTGGTAGCACAGTCATTGCTAAAAAGGAATAATTTTCTTGAAAAAGGGTTTTCATTTTTAGAATATACATCTACACATGCAAATGAGTTGTCTCATATACCGTTTAAATATAGATCTATTGCTTTTTATTAAAGATAGGTTCTTCTATTTAGTACATCAATCACTGTTGCTATATTGTTAAAAGTCTATTTTGCAGTTGTGTTTTAATAGGTTGTTAACAACATGTTGTTGTTAAATGTTATTGTTAAAAAAGTTCATGTCAATTTTATAATGTTTTGTACTAAGAAAAATGTTTTCTTTTTGAAAAATAAAAAAAATTAGTGGTTAAAAAAAAAAGACCCAACGAAGTTTTATTCAAGGGAGAGGGTGAGCAGCAAATTAGTGTACAGCATAATAAAGGTGTTCAACAGTTGCAAGGACCAAACTGGAATAACAAGCTTAAGTTTATACGGGCACCATTTGTTTGGGTTTAATTTGGGGGGGAAACATAGTGAAGGAAATAAATATATCAAAATTGGAGACTAGTATGTATAGACTGGTAATTTCCATTTCATTGTATCTAAAGAAGTGTGTGTGCACACGAAAGCTTAGACTCAGAATAAATCTCTGTTGGTTTTAAAGGTGCCACTGGACTCGTACTTTGTTCTGTGACTTCAGACCAACAAGCTGCCCACTTGAATCTTGCTTTTGTTTGCCAGTCATTTGGACACTTGCCAAAGACAACATGGATTATATTTCTTATGTGATGTTTATGTACTAGCCATCAAGTACAAGGACAGTAATTTAGTGCTTAAAATTATGCCACTGTTACTACAGCTGAGCCTCTGATTCTGTTGCAGGAGAGGCAGGAAGGGCAAAGAGCCCTACAGCAGCTTGGCTCCTTTGCTAGTGCCATCTAGTGGCCAGGGAAGGTATTATTGTATGGTGAAGCTAGTCCAGAGGCCATGTGAAACTGAGGGGCGGTGAAGTCTGGCACTCCTCAGCTCCTGGGGACATCCAAGTTTAGCGGTTCCAGAAACAATGAGCTTCAGATTGGGGGGAGGGAAGCACACCACCATGTTAGTGAAGTCCAGTTGAAGGGAATTCATGGGGTCTAGCCACAGGACTGTCTTTGACAATGGAATGGATTAAGCTGCTGAGCAGAGCCAGATGCCCTCCTTACCCTGGACAAGGAGGAGATTGGACTTATACCCCGCCCTTCACTACCCAAAGGAGTCTCAGAGTGGCTTACAATCCCTTCCCCTCCCAACAACAGACACCTCGAGAACTGCCCTTGAGAGAACAACTCTCAGAGAACTGTGACTGACCCAAGGTCACACCAGCAGCTGCATGTGGAGGAACAGGGAATCAAACCCGGTTCTCCCAGGTGAGAGTCGGTGCTCTTAACCACTACACCAAACTGGCTCTCAGGAGATTCCACTCCTGTGCTGAGATATGTGGAAGTGACATGGACAAAGCTCAAGGATCTGACAGGGGCTGAGATGGCTCCTTAGGGTAAGTAAAGATACTTGAGACTTAATTGGGATCAGTCATTACCAGGTACATCCTCAGGGTTTGTTTGCAGTGCCAGGCTTTGCTTGAGAGTATCTGAACATGGTCAGCTGCCTGTCCCACACCACACAGTAAGTATATAACCCCTATACAGGAGGAACAGGGAGGTATGTTTCTAGTAGAGAGGGTGTGACTTCTGGGACAAACGTGGGGGTTTCTTAAACCTAGTTCAGGAGATCTGCTTAGCTTGGAACAGCCATGAAGTATATGGCATCCTAATGGATCCAGATTGTAGTCTCTTTGGCAGGGGTCGTTTCGTAGAAAAAGAGCTAGGGGAACTCATTAGCATAACTCATTAGCATATGCCACACCCCCTGACATCATTGGAAGTGTGTCATAAGGCCACACACCCCGCCCCCAACGGTCCCGGCCGCTGCCGCCAGCCTTGCAGCTCCACTGCCGAGCCCCATGAAGGGCCCGGCGGTGGACCTGCAAGGCCGGCGGGAGTGCAAGGAAGCCCCGCGAAGGCCCTCCCTAGCCCCAGGCAGGCAGGGGTGGGGAGAGGCAGGGAGGAAGCAACTTACCCTCCCTCTTCTCCTGCCTCCTCCTGGCTGAATGAGGGCCAGAAATGGGGCGGCCGGAAGCAGGGGGCGGGGCTTCGTCATGTGCCCCGCCCCCGTACCTCACCCGGGGAACTGCGTTCCCCCCCGAAATGACCTCTGCTCTTTGGGTCTAGTGCATGATCTGTGACTCCCATACACCGTGGGTTGGATACAAGGTGGAAGGTTGTGTCCGTTGTAGATTGCCCCCCCATTCCCTTCCCCCTTGTTCCTTCCAACCCTGGGACCGTTGATTCCTCAAGTCAAAAACAGGAGTGAACTCGGAAATGTAAATGGCCTTGGAGCAAGCCAAGCAGAGCAGCCTCCGCAGCACTACAAGCCCGCACAGCAAGAGCTATGCTTCAGTTCATCAGCACTGTTATGTATGGAATGGAATGAATGTATATAGAGCTTGAGTCTGATGTAAGGTATTGAAAAACAACCTATCAGAACCAGGGGAGTTCTGGAGGGAAGCAAACTGATTGGTCTTGTTTGGATTGGATGTTATCTGACATGGGGGCGTGGCTTGTCAAGCCCGGACTGTTTAAAAAGGAGCCTGTTGCTCTGTTGTTTGTCATGTTCTGTTTCTTCTGACTTCGTTGAATAAAGCTGTTATCACTGTCCACCTGCTGCCTCGAGTCTTGTATTCAACAAGCACCAACAGTGGGGTGCTTGCTCACCCACTGCCCCTTCCTGCAAACTGGCAGTAGTGTGGGAGGAGACAACCGGTGAGCCAACACCAACTGCCAGAAAGGGTCAGAATGAAATGGCCTCCAAGGCACTGGCAGAGATGCTAGGGCTGGGGCCTGCTTGCTCCTGAGTGCTAGAGGCCTCTAGGTCACTGATTACTGGGAGAAAGAACCCGTGTTGGCAAATGGCTGTGTGAGTTAGGGAGCTGCACTAAGCTCCCCCACCTCAATGTACCACTGACCCATTTGGCTAGGACTGCCAAGTCCCCCCGGGGGGCGGGGAAAACCCCACCCGGGGGGTCCATTCCCCGGCGGCGCCGGATCAGGCCCGGGGGGGGAACCCCACCCCCAAAGCACATCACAGGGAAGTGACGTAAGCACGTCGGGGGCGGGGCCACAATCATCTGAGGGAAAACACTATGGTTTTCCGTCGGATGATTGTGGCCCCGCCCCCAACATCCCCGACGTGCTTACATCACTTTTCTGTGATGTGCCTGCGGCGCGCGCGCGCAAAGACTCCCGGAGCGAGCCTGGACTCCCCCGCTCCGGGACAGGTAAGGACTTGGCAACCCTACATTTGGCTACCATTCTGTTTGGGTCCCATGGCCCAGGCAGTCAGGCTCCCAAGGCCAGAAGGGACTGCTGGAGACAAGTGGAGTGTGGGAAAGACTCATAGTCTTCCACACATTGATTGCTGAATCCAACTCACTGTGTTATTCATCAGCCCCATAGCCAGAAATGTTGGGTTGGTGGGGCATGTAGGGTTGCCAGCTCTGGGTTGGGAAATACCTGGAGACTTTGGGGGTGGATCCAGGGGAGGGTGGGGTTTGGGGAAGGGAGGGGCCTGAGCATGGCACAATGCCACAGAGTCCACCCTCCAAAGCAGCCATTCTCTCCAGGGGAGCTGATCTCTGTCAGCTGGAGATTCATTGTAAAAGCTGGAGATCTCCAGGACTCACCTGGAGGCTGGCAACCCTAGGGGCATGGGGAAATTTTGTGGGGGAGGGGACGACTGCCAGTCACACGCCTGCGCTGAACTCCAAGTGGCGATTTTGCCGCTTGGAGTTCAGGTGTGGGCAGTCCCTGCTTGGGGGAAAAAAATTAAAGGGTCCCGTTTCAATGGTGTTTTCAAGCAGGGGCTGCCCGCGCCTGAACTCCAAGCAGCAAAATCGCCACTTGGAGTTCAGGGAAGGCGTGCGGCTGCCCCTCTCCCTCCCTCCCTGCAAGATTTAAAGGGCCCTCGAGCTGATCGATGGGCCACGTGCTCCTGCCAATCAGCTGGAGAACGCTTTTAATGTCAGGAGGGGAGGGAGGGGGAGAGGGGCAGCAGCTGTTGTGGGGCGTGCCTCACATTTGAGGGGGTGGAGCCCCGAGATGCCCCACCATAGCTGTGGACCTGATAGCTATAGTATAGCCCACTATAAGCCAAGAGCTCGGAGCAGGGCAGATTACATAAATTTTAATAGTTACCCATGAAAAGGGAAGGATGAGGGAAGTACCTGGGTGGCATTCGGTCCAAAGTAGGGTAAGAATCAATCCTCTACTGGGGTTAGCCCTTGAGTCAGCCCACTTATGAAGAAATTTGGGCTGGAAGGCTAGGTTTCCTCAATGGCAGTCTGTAGCCACACACATGCAAAAAGTGACTACAAACAGTAGTATCCTGTCATAGAGTTACCAAGTGTCTGGAGAAAAAATGTCCTGTCCCTTTGCTAGAGGCTTAATGGGCTGCTATTTGCCAGGTGATATTGTTTACCTCCAGGCCCGGGGTCCCCAGTCTGGTGTTCATGTCAGGATGCTGCCTGCTAATATCTTTCCTGTTGCACACCACACACTGCTTTTAGAAAGTAGACAGGGCCAGGTGGGGCTTTTGGCCAGCAGGGCTTCTGATTGACCTCTGGAGACCTGATGGGCTGAGCAGATTCAAGACAATGTTGCTTTCGGTAGCAACTGCCATCACAGCACAAGGATCTTCACCCTATGACTGAATGCAAGTTGTTTATATGCCAGAGAATATTTTCAAACAATATTTTCATTTTAAAAAGCATCCTGCATCCTGTTAAGCAGAGTGTCTGCCTGAAATGTTGTGGAGTTATGCATAACCTTGTTCCCTGATACTTTGTGGTTGGCTCCAGTGTTCCCTCTGAGTGAAGTGTGAGCTAGCTCACAGTTTTTTAGCCTCCGGCTCACACACACATATATATTTTTTAGCTCAGGAAAGACGGCTCCAGAGCAAACTAATTTATGCAGTATTTATTTATTTATTTTATTTGGCTTCGCTCACGACTTTAATGCCAGTAGCTCATAAAGTAGAATTTTTGCTCACAAGACTCTACAGCTTAGAGAGAGCGTTGGTTGGCGCCACCATCTTTGGCAACCATTTTGTGGTTGGCTCCACCTCCTGTGGCAGCCATTTTGTGGTTGCGCCAACCACCCTGCATCAGAAAGGCTGGGAACCCCTGCTCCATGCTGTGAAAAGCCTGAGCTGTCCACTTCCACACCCCAAGCCTCTATTAAAGAGACAGGATAGTTGCCTCCATACTTGTTGGTGATCCTATCTTTTCAGTATCTTTGGTACTGCATGATTGCCCCCACTAAGGTTTGTCTAAACTGCAAGCTGTGTTTCATGCAAACTATTTGTATTTATTCTGAAGTAGACCACCACACTGAACCACGTGGAGTACAAACTGTGATTTGAGCTGTTCTTATGTACGTTTACTCATAAATAAGGCACCTGCTCATTTAATTGGGACCCACTTTCAAGGAAGTGTGTATAGGACTGCAGTTTTCATATTTTCCATCACATTTAGAACACTGAATTACGTCCTTCCCACCAACCCTTTTCCTCTCCTCTATTGGCCAGAAATACATTTCACACTTTCAACTGTCAGTCCTACAACTCCATGATCATTAACCTGGACTCCAAATATTCAGTTAAATATGTTGCCCCTCTCTGTTCCAAGCTGTCATAAGCAGGGTTTTTTTTCTGGGGAACGCGCCAGAACAGAGTTCCAGAACCTCTTCGACAAAATTAATTTTAAAATGTTTAAAAGTTCATGAGTTTTCAGTATACAGACTGAAAACTTCATTTCCTTGAGAGTTCTGGCACCTCATTTTCCAAAGGGTGGGGGGAAGCTCTGGTCATAAGCAATGTGCTATTTCTTCACTGACTTTTTCCTTCCTTATCAGGGATCTCCTAAACATAAGCAAGTAACTTCCTGCCCACAGAAGTGCAAACTGAAAGCATTGCGAGCCTACAAACACGGCTTATAAGAAACCACATTGGCGTCCATCAACTTTGTCAAAGACTTTTCTTTCTGCATCACTGCCAAACTCTGCTCTTTCTACAGAAGAAAATTCCAGGTGCCAGGCAGCTTGGGGAATTCTGATGCCAACATTCAACATAAACTGGTGTAGTAGTGAAGGTGCGGGCAGATGTAGCGGTTGAATTGTGTGCTTCCGCAGTCCCCTTCACAAAACACAGAGTGCCCTTTTCATAGTCACCCGGTATTCCCTTACCCACTACAAATACACAGAGGATAGCCACTACTTTCCTTCTCAGCATGGGGGCAAAGCCAAAGTAGAGCAACCGTTGAATTTCCCATCGACAGCTAAGGCTTTACAGCCGAAGTCAGTGTGGGGGATGAACTGCTATTCTTCCAAAAGGTGGATGTCGATGCATTTCAAGCGTAGGATGCTCGTAAGCTACGCCTTGAACCATGAGGAAAGGCAGGCTATAAATATTTTAATAAATTAAATTAATAAAATGTCCTTTCGCAGCTTTACGTTCTGAAAGAATGAGGGAGGTAGCCTCAGAACTCCCTGCCTTGCATTACCTCTGCGGGTGTCCCTAATGCTGCTTGCCTTTATGCATGCAAATGAAGCCTCTGACACCAGTTAGGCGCTTGGCTAGCCAGTTGGAAGACCTTCCAAGAGCATGTGTGTACGGTGCCGATTTGAGAGACTTGATGCCTCCATACAGCACATCCAGTGCCTGTAAGAGAACATTCAACAGAAGCTTCAGTCTCTGTATGAGTTTTCTGCTCTTCCTCCTTCAGGCTCGAAAGGCATACCTGGGGTTAAAAAAAATAATCTTCCTTCTCCAGGACTACTTCATGCTCTTCTAGTTACGCACCAAAAAAGAGATGCATGCTACTGCTGCATGTATGTTCCCTGAGGCTGGAGAAGGCTGCCAGAAGGCGCAATCCTGAGCTTGCTTACCCCTGTACTCATCAGCATCTGGAGGTGAGAGTATACACATACAGATATTCTCCCCCCCAAAAAAAAAGGTTTCTTATAGGTACTTCTAGAAATCATGAGTGCTTTAAAAGAAGAAGACACCAGTTAATTTTTAGGTGGCCATCCCATGCTGGGTTTTCTACAACGAATGCTAGACTAGATAGACCTCGGTCGACAGTGACATATCCAAGATCACAATACAGGTAAGCAACACCTTCTTTCATCCTCACCACGA
Organism: Gekko japonicus; assembly: GCF_001447785.1. Lineage (NCBI taxonomy): Eukaryota > Metazoa > Chordata > Lepidosauria > Squamata > Gekkonidae > Gekko > Gekko japonicus. The sequence goes on from NW_015160247.1 coordinate 364,885, forward strand.
CCTCTTGTTTTATATATTTAGAACACATCAGTGAACAAAAGAGCAGCCATGCGCTAGATCAGACCCAATGGTTCATCTAGTCCAGCATCCTGTTTCACGCATTGGCCAACAAGTCTCCTGTGAGGCCTACAAGCAGAGCATGGAGGCTAAAGCCTCTATTGTGGTCCCCCAGCACTGGTAGTCACAAGGTTACGGTCTCTGAACACGGAGGTTCCATTACGAATAACCATTGACGGACCTATCCTCCATCTCCTTGTTTAATCTCTGGTTCAACTCAATAGTCGTCACATGAATTCTGCAAATTAATTACTCTTTGAGTAAAGAAGTGTTTTTTTAGTTTGTCCCTTTTGAGAATTTGCAAGACTGATTTAGACTGGATTTGAGCACTTTATGCACTTTATGCCTAGTTATTATACAGCTTGGTCTGCCTGGAATTAGACTGTTCTAAGCCCCTTTAAATAATAACAATAATAATACAGTGTGGCCTGACTTGAGACCTTTGGTCAAATGAGTAGACCATTAAAAGAAATTAGTGGATTTTGGAAGGCAAACTAAATAGGCAAAGCTTCAAATTGAGTTGTGAATTGCAAAGCCATGCATGGATCTTTCCTGCTAGAATCTTATTGACAAGACTGGTGTATAAATGGAGGATCAACTGCAAGAGAAGCGAGGGTAGAGGAGGGGGATATGATGGAACTTTTTTGGTGTGTGAAACTTTCCTGGCCAAGAGTCAGTATGATGTAGTGCAAGGATCCCCAAGCTTTTTGAGCCTGTGGGCATATTTGGAATTCTGACACAGCATGGTGGCTGCAGCAACAAAATGGCTGCCACAGGAGGTGGAGCCCACCACGAAATGGCTGCTGCAGGGTAACTTCAGTAACATAGGGTAGATCCTTCTGCAGTGGTGGCAGCTGCTGCCAAAGCAACTTTTTAAAAAAATCTGCTCAGCCAATGAGATCTCCAGTAGTCAACCTGGCCCCAACCCACTTCCTAAAACCACTTGGCGGGCACTGGGAAAGTGCCCGTCAGGCTTCATGGCACCCACAGAAACCACATTGGAGACCCCTGATGGAGTGGTTAGAGTGTCAGTCTAGAATCTGGGAGCCTCTCTGCCACACAGGCTTTCTGAATGATGTTGGGCCACTCAGGCTCTCAGCTTCCCCTACCTCGCAGGGTTGTTGTGCAGATAAAACAGAGCTGGTGGGGAGGAATGATGTTGTGAGCCACTGTGGGTCCCTGCTGGGGAGGAAAGCAGGGTATATAACCATCCAAATAAATAAATAAATAGAATGTGCCTGTTAGTCTCTTAATAAGTATTATCATATACAGTCACTGGGTGCCAGAGATCATTTTCACATGACACTGTGAAAGGCTTCTTGCAGCACCTCTAGCGATATTTGTGCCCCTTGCTCAGTTTGTTAATACAGAACAGACTACAGAAAATACATCAAATATACATTCTAGACAATGTAGGTTTTTTGTCTTTAAATTTGCATCATAAGACACATTCAAAGCACAGTCCCGCTTGAAGCCTCTTAAAGTCTTCCAGGCCCTTCTGTTCGGAGTTCTTTCTGTGCTGGGCCAGAAACGGGTGTGTTTGGGGCTAACCTCAAGAGGCCAGGGGGCGAGAGGTAAGCAATCCCACTCCGGCCCGCAGATCCAGCTCGCATTTTTCTTTTTGCTACAGGAGGGCTCCGTCCAGCTCCGGAGCCGAGCCGTGCCTCCCTCCCAGAGGGTCTGGCCGGGGAAGATACTAACCTTCCGGGGAGAGCACGTTTTATTTCCCCCATTGCTCGGGGGCGGAGGGGGGGTGTCTCCATATCCCACCGGCGGATTTTATCTTCTGGGAAGAGAAGCTGGCTGGACGCGCCATGAAGCTGGACTCGGTCCCCTCGAGGTGTGGGTCGCGACGCCATGCACGGATCCCCCTTTCCTCCTAGGACCATACTGACAACGCAACCAGCCTGGTATGTATTGGGGGGGG
>NW_015160247.1:367027-371501 GCF_001447785.1 Gekko japonicus
GGGGAGGAAGGAAAAGCCTTGGAAGTCTGTTGTTCCGAGAAAAACCCGAGGGGGTCGGAGGGGTGACTGCCGCGGTGCGAATTTGCCTGAAAGCAGCCCTCAGCCTGCCGGAAAAACCCGCCAGGCGAGCCAGGCTGACTGCAGTCCCCAGGCAGGGGTCGGGGAACAATTAAAGGGATCGCGCGTCCTGCCGCCGCCGTCCCCCCCTTCCTCCCCCGAGCGCTCGAGGTGGGAATGGTCGCAAGCGGCGGCGGCGGCAGCGCCTGGAAGTCGCCTTTGAAACTTTTCGGTGGTACTAAACGGTATGTGGTGGTGGGTTTTTTTAAAAGCCGTCCGCTCCTGAGACGCCACCCCGACCCCTCCAGGTTTCGCAGCCACGCTTTTGGGTCGCTCCGGGTCGAGCCACTTCATCGTGGCATTGTCGTCAATTAAATCGACGTTAACCCATTGTCTGCCTCTTCGGCAGCCCTCGCGGGGCACGGATACAATGGGAGGGAGCTGGCCGGCCACCTCGGGCTCCTGCCTGCCGAAATAAATCCCACTCCGGGAAGCCATCTGTTTGGAACCAGCTCGCTCCCGCGCCCCGCCCCCCCCGATAAGGGGCTTGCCTGCCGCGGGGGGGGGGAGGCTCTTGTTTGTCCGCGTTGCCCAACCGCCCGCGCCAGGGCCGGGGAGGAAGGGGCAGGTGGCTCGCCTGCATACCTGCCTCGGGAGTCGGCACTCGACCGCAGGGGGTTGCTTGCCCCATTTGCATAGGGAGGCTCTTCCTGTGGCCCTGAGTACGTGCGGTGGCGAGGAGTCGTCAAGGAAGCCGGCCCTCTGCTGCCCATCCCACAGCAGCAGCAGCAGCAGCCTGAGTCATGAGGGAGCGCTTCTCGGTTCTGCTTCCCCAAAAGCCTTCTCTGCCGGGGGGAGGGGGCAGCAGAAGCCTCCTGATGTCTCTTGAGAAAGGAGAGCTTTCCTCAGGAAGAGGGGCGGAACATCTGCTGGAAGAAACAAATAGGTCTTTAAAGCTGGTTGAAAGATGGAGAGATGCGCATCTGGCACGACTCTGGTTGGTAGAGGCTACGCGGAGCTTGCAAATTCACACTATGCACACTCACCCACTTACAGGATGATCAGGTAGCAATGGCAGGATGAACGCAACTTGTATGTTGGGAATTGTGCTTAGAGCCCGGAAAAGAAAATGTTGTTTCCCCCTTAGGTCCACATTTCCTGGTTTAATGCCCAAGCACTGAACTGACTGCAAAAAAACTTTGTTGTTTGGAACTCATCCACCATAAATTGGGGTGGGGAGACGCAAGTCCCCTCAAAACTCAGGGAATTGTGTAGGAACACTTGGCTTGGCCATGGCTCAGTATTGTCCGGTGCCTCTTTCAAAACACACGTATCTCCTTCCCACTTTACATGTTTATTGGCAATTCTTATTTATTTGCCTCTTTTCTTCCCAATGGGGACCCAAAGTGGCGTACAGGAGCATTCTTGCCTCCTCCATGTTTTCCTTATGACAACCCCATGAGACTGAGAGAGGGTGACCGGTCCAAAGTCGTCTAACCGACTTCCATGGCAGAGTAGTGTGCATCAGTGGAACGCCTCCATACCTGGACGGCCACATGCAGGGTGAAGTGGTTTTTAAGTGCAGGATAATAGTGTGGCAGTCCTCTCTGGAATAACTGCAGATCAGTTATTCCATGAGCCCTCTGAGCAGCACTAGCCTGCAACTGCATAAAAGGCATCTTAGCGCAGGGTAAACAGCAGTTTTTGGATTTCCCCTCAGGCTACACATTTGGATAGTGTAAATACCATAGATAGAAAAGGACAGGTGTACAGTAGGAAAGAGCAAGAGTCCCTTAGAGACTAACAGAATTTGTGTGGCAAGGTATGAGCTGTTGTGAGTCACTGCTCACTTCAGAGAAGGGGTACATTAGGAGTGCAGTGGGAAGAACACTGTTTCCTACTAGAGTATCCCAGGGTAACGCAGCAGCTGTGGAACTGAATGTGGTATTCTTTCTTTAAAGAGTGGGAGGAGGCATGTATGTTGGCATCCACAATATCACTCTGCAAGTCGGAGCTGATTTGCTACATCTGCCGTCCTGCCTGCAGTGAGTACTTAAAAGAACTGGGAAGACTGTCACTCTCAGGAGGCAATAGATGTGTAGCCATGGCACATCACGGGTCGCTTAGGCATTTCCCGTGTGTTTGTGACAGCACAGCACATGGCGGTGAAGCGGTCACATAAAGAATGAAGTGGCTCTAACTTGCTATGGAAACAAACGACTAGCAGGGATGGCAAAGTAGCTCCCATTTCCAAAACACCGATACTAAATTAGCAAATTGTGAAACTTCACAAGAGATGCAGTCATCACCACTTAAAATATAGTTTTCCCCAAGACGGTGACATGAAAACTGATTTCCCCTTTCTAAAATTGGAGCTAGATTGAGTAACTGGGGGGAAAACCATTGGTGACAAGGAGGCCATCACTGAGTAAATCTGTAAGGCGAGTTTGTGCACATGCTCCCACTGAAAGAAAAGGAACTTAAGCTCAGTCAGAAGAGTGCACATGTGTCATGGTGTTGAATTTTTAAGCAGCATGAAGATCATCTGTTTAATGTGAATAGTTTGACATTGAAACTAAAGAATGATTGTATCAAACACACACAGCATAAGTCAAACTAAAACATCTCTTGAGCTAGTTTGGTGTAGTGGTTAGGAGCACGGACTCTAATCTGGGAGAACTGGGTTTGATTCCCCACTCCTCCACATACAGCTGCTGGTGTGACCTTGGGTCAGTCACAAGTTCTTTCAGAGCTGTCCTCTCATGAGCAGTTCTCAAGAGAACTCTCTCAGCCCCACTTAACCTCACAGGGTGTCTGTTGTGGGGAGGGGATGGGAAAGGAGATTGTAAACCACTCTGAGACTCCTTCGGGTATAAATCCAATCTCTTCTTCTTCTTTATCTGTGCCAATGTTTATTATGGGGAGGGCCAAGACTAGTTTGAAACATACATAATATCCATCTGATATCTGGCTTGAACTTCTGGGCACCCATATAGACCATAATGACATTTGTGCTCATTTGAAGTGGAACAGTTTCCCTGCTTTACTTTATCACACAATAGAAGCACATGGAGAGGTTTCCCCAGAAATCTCACATTTTTCCATTGTATTTTTGTTCTGCCACCTCAAGGGTTGGGTTTTCAGTTGGTTCATCTTCTATATTTCCTTGATAAATCTTGGTAGCCTCATTCATTGGAAATAATATAGGATAAAGTAGATGTACTGTATTTTTGCAAAAGTAAACACCTGTGCCAGATTAAAGCTCTCTGTTCTTTAGCTGAATGACACCAGATTGCTCAAAATAATTATAGCTCAGTTTCTTAGGGGTGGTGATGTCTTAGTGCCTTTTCAACCGTGTGTCAATTTCAATGGAAATTAACCTTCCAAAGCAGAGACTGCAAGCTGTGTACTTCCCTGTCCAAATTTCATCTCTGCCACATATTTAGGCAAGTTATGCTTTCTCAGCCTCTGCCACTACCCAACAGTAATATGAGTTTTATAATCATAGCCTGTTTTACAGGGCTGTTGTAAGGAATAACAAGAGAGTATATAAAAAGCACTTTGATAACTTGAAATGTACTGTAGATTAATATCATCAGTGTGTCTGCATATGCTGGCCAGAATGTTTTCATTATTTCAGTGGAAGTAGTATCAAACCTAAGAACATGTCTTGTGTAATGTTTTTAAGGCTTTTTAAAATTATGAAGTGATACTGTAGCCCAATCTCATCAGATCTCGGAAGCTAAGCAGGGTTAGCCTGGTCAGTATTTGGAGGGGAGACCCCCAAGGATGACCAGGAAGGCAATAGCAAGCCGCCTCTAAACGTCTCTTGCCTTGAAAGGCCCATAGGGTCATCATAAGTCAGCTGTGACTTGATGGTATCCTCAGTCACCCTCTAGGGGCCTCTTTCAGGTGCCTGCCCCCAGGATGGCTCAGTTAGCTGCCACCAGGGGAAGGGCCTCCTCAGTTGTGGTCCCCTGTCCTGTGGAATGCACTCTCGGGTGACACTTGTGACCTGCCAAACTCATTCAGTTTCTACAGGGCATGCAAGGCCAAATTGTTTAGGTTGGAGGGTAGGCTATTTTTGTTAGTCACTTATTTTAATAGTGTAATATAAATTTATTTATTTATTGTATTTATGAATTGCCCAATCCCTGCCACAGCAGGGTTCTGGGTAATGTAGAGAAGCCATAAAACAAAGACAAGATAAAACTAGTTAGAACATTAGTAAAACCTTTCAACAGTCAGATGGAGAATAGTTGTTGTTGTTCAGTCACACAGTCGAGTCCGACTCTTCGTGACCCCATGGACCAGATCACACCAGGCCTTCCGGTCTTCCGCTGTCCTCTGAAGTTTGCTCAACTTCATGTTCGTTGCATCTATGACACTGTCTAACCCTCTCATCCTTTGCCGTCCC
>NW_015160247.1:374022-388870 GCF_001447785.1 Gekko japonicus
CATCGGACTTTCCTTTCACCATCAGACACATCCAGAACTGAGTTTCCTTTCGGCTTTGGCCCAGCCGCTTCACTCTTTCTGGGGTTACTTGTACTTGCCCTCTGCTCTTCCCCAGTAGCATATTGGACACCTTCGAACCTGAGGGGCTCATCTTCCGGCGTCATATCTTTTAGCCTTTTGATACTGTCCATGGGGTTTTCTTAGCAAAGATACTGGAGTGGGTTGCCATTTCCTTCTCCAGGGGATCACGCTTGGTCTGAGTTCTCTGCTGTGGCCTGTCTGTCTTGGGTGGCCCTCCACGGCATAGCCCACAGCCTCATCGAACCACGCAAGCCCCCTCGCCACAACAAGGCAGTGATCCATGAGGGGGGGAGAATAATTAATCAATCCTAATTCCAACTGCTGACTACTTCGTGGGCTGGAGGGGGGGGTGAGCGAGGTAAATGTAAATAACAGAACAGAGAAGGGTGCCAGCCAGGATGGAATCGTCACTGTCCTCAACCAAAAGCCTGGCGGAACATCTCTGCCTTGCAGGCCCTGTGGAATTGCATCAGGTCCCACAGGGCCCTGGTGGTGCTTGGCAGAGAGTTCCAACAGGTTGGGGCCAGGACTGAAAAGGCCCTGGTCAAGGACAGCCAGATGTCGTCGGGCCTGGGGCTCACCGGCAGATTGCTGTCTAAGGAGAAGAACGCTGTCCCAGAAACATAACAGAGGACTGCTCAAGGCCTTATAGGTCATTACCAGAACCGTGAACTAGACTCAGTATTCCACTGGGAGCCAGTGTAGTTGGCACAGCACCGGACGTATATGTGGTGTTCCCGTCAGGACTTGCGCTGCCGCATTCTGGACCAGTCAGTCTGAAGGGCAGGCCAGTGTAGAGTGAGTTACAATGTTAATATTTTATGTTTGTTATTTGTTTTTATCGTATTTTTACCTTATTGGTTTTCATGTTGTAAGTTTCTGTGAGACCCTTTGGGTGAGCGGGGTCTAAAAAGATCAGATAAATAAATAAATTCTGCTATATCAGTTGCTGTGAGTAGGGTTGCCAGCTATCTGTAGGACAAAATATCCTTAATGGCTAAATGGGATCTATTTACATCATGTATGCCCTACTTTTCTCTCCAATGGGGACCCAAAGTGGCTTTCAGCGCTCTCCCCTTTTCACTTTTATCCTCGCATCAGCCCTGTGAGTTTGGTTAGACAGAGTGTGTGACTGGCCCAAGGTTGCCCAATGAGATTCCATGGCGGAGCAGGGATTCAAACCTGGGTCTCCCAAATTCTACTCTGACACTGTAACCTCTATCCCATGCTGGCAGTCATTTCTCAGGTGTTGGTACTTACCTCCATGCCATGAAAAGCTTCAGCTGCCCATTTCAGTGTATGAAATGAAGCCTTGATTAATGGAACAGGAGGACCCTTTTCTCCAGGCCTGTTGGCAGTACTACCCTATGAGTCAGGCAATCCCAGGCTCGAGTTTCCTTAGTCACAAATTTACTTTAAGCCTTAGTCAATGCATTATATTTTAGACTTTGCATTCTCTCTCTGCAGTATGGAGGAAAAAAACAGAGATTCCTTACAATTTGTTGCAAGAACTACAGAGGGAGTATATGTGAGCTGCTCTGAAACCTCAAAAAGTATAATTAAATTTTAAGTATTATTACTATATCTTAATAGTCCAGGATCTACACTTAGAGTAAAAATGCAGGAGTGATATTGTCAAAATTGTTTCCAGTGCTCTTTTTTAAAAGCCACAGAAGCCTAATAATTTCATTTTTAAAATTACATTTTTTTAACTGTTGGTTGCGGCATAAAGCTAGAAACTTCAGAAGGTAGAACTTACATAAAAAGAGTGTTGTGTTTCCAAAAGGCTCATTATTACATGATTTTGTTTCATTATATGAAGACCACTTTTTCTACCTTAGAACAAGTTAATGGATTTATATTACCTATGTAGTGGCATTATTGAAAAGCAACTCCCTCTGTGTGGGTAGGATGCATAACGAGCATTTGAGCTGAACAGAACTTTTCTTTACAGAAGAAGCACTCTGTACAATTCACATGCCTCCGCCACCTTTGCCTGTCGACTGAGTTGGTTCATTACAGGATAGCAAATGACATAGGTTAGTATTAGAGAGTTGTAAGAAATTGTGGTGCTACAGAGATGTGATCTCAGGTCTTATGTCTCCTCTCCCCCTGATTGTCAGCAGATTATACGTAAAGGTTCCCTTGCTCAAAAGCCCGTCGAGTCCGACTCTAGGGTTGCGGTGCTCATCTCTGTTTCAAAGCCGAAGAGCCAGCGCTGTCCGAAGACGTTTCCGTGGTCATGTGGCCAGCATGACTAAACACCAAGGCACACAGAACGCAAGGCACACCTTCCCACCGAAGCGGTACCTATTTCTCTACTTGCAATTTCTTGCTTTCGAACTGCTAGGTTGGCAGGAGCTGGAACTAGAGACGGGAGCTCACTCCGTCATGCGGCACACTCGGGTCTCGAACTGCTGAACTACCGACCGTCCACAGCCTGCAGTTCAGCATCTTAACCACTTGAGCCACCGCAGCAGATTATACGTACTCCCCTTTATATTCTGAAACAGGTCACACAGCCCGTGTGACATAGTGGTTAGAGCAGGGGTGGCCAAACTGCAGCTTGGGAGCCACATGCAGCTCTTTCACACAGTCTAATTTAATGTTAATAAAAAAGCTCTTTTGAGAACTGCCATTGAGAGAACAGCTCTGAAAGAACTTGTGACTGACCCAAAGTCACACTAACCACTGCATGTGGAGGAGTGGGGAATCAAACCCAGTTCTCCCAGATTAGAATCCATGCTCCTAACCACTACACCAGACTGGCTCTCCACTACAACAAGAGAGGCAGGAAAGGATAGAAAGCAAATAAATAGGGAGGAAGGGAGAGGTGAAAAGAAAGGTTTAACTTTAAATGTGCTCTCCAACCACGCCCCCATGCCAGCCGGCTTGGCTTGGAGAAGGGATTTAAAGAGACAAATGCCTTCTCTGAGCCAAGCCAGCTGGCCAGTGTGGTGGGGCTTGGAGAACACTTTTAACTTTAGATGGGGAAGGGGAAGGGAGAGAGAAAGAAAGAAAATGGAAAGAAAGCAAATAGACGGGGGGGAGAGGGAGGGAGAGGTGGAAAGAAAGCAACTTTATCTTTAAATGCATCCTCCAAGCCCCACCCCACCCCCACGTTGGCTGGCTTGGCTTGGAGAAGGGATTTAAAGAGAGAAAAGCCTTCTCCAAGCTGGCTGGTGGGGGGAGGCTTTGGGAACACATTTAAAGTTCCTTTCTTTCTCTGCTCCCCCCACCACCACCTTAAGCCTGTCTGAGGTGAACACTGGCAGGGGAAGGGAAGACTGATTGGGGAGGCAGGCCTCCCTTTCGCTTCCCCAGCAACTCTGCTGGGAGCCGCACAAGATATGTGTGAAAGAGCCACAGTTTGGCCACCCCTGTTCTAGAGGAAAGCTGGTCAAATCCAACCTTGCCTCTCCCATTCTGGTTGCTTGTTAACCTCATTTCACAGTCAGTGTTGTTTTTCATTTCTTTACCTATATTAGGGTCTTGACTAAATCTTTTCCCCCTGAAAGCTTTTGTAATACCTACCGGAAACACGACTACCTAATTCATTTTTTCCTTCCTCCACCTCCAAATATAACCTTCCTCCTCTCTCAAGCAGTAGGTGTCCTCTTGGAAGGTAGTTGGTCATGTGACTCTGCCTAGGTCTTACATCAACAGTAGTCATTATCAGATCCTTTAGCCAATCTATTAACCCTTTCCTGGTGGGGAAATTTAACTCTAGTAGACTGCCTCATCATAATAGTATTAAATCCTGCCATTATGATCATTTGATTAACAAATCAGGCCCACAAATATAGAATCTTGCAGTTTCCCCAGAGCCCCTCCCAAAAGAGGTCTGGCTGAAACTAAGTTGTTCGCTTCCTACTATCCACATTTAGATTGTCATCTCCCTAGGGAAGGGGGAGGGAGTTAGTGTGGTTAGTGGCTAGAATGCTAGACTGTGGCCTAAGAGACCTGGGTTCAAATGTCCACCCAGCCCTGAAGATCATGGGGTGACCTTTGGCTAGCCACTCTCTTCCAACCTAACATGCCCCAACATGGGTATTATGAGGGGAAATGACGGAGGACAGAACATGAGCTCCCAGGAGGACAGAAGATGACAAAAATGTGCTTGATAGTGAGAGTAGACCTTGAGTAATTTCGGAAAGCACAATGTATATCGAAATAGGTATCTAAATAGCAGTTCCCCTGAAACATTTTTGTCATGTTCTTCCACTAGATCTAATTGTTACCCTTGGAACAGTGGAGAACACATCCTTCAAATGCCATCATGTCTTCTCTTCTTTCTGCTACACATACTCAGGTTCTGCAACAGTTCTTCACAAGACCTCTTCTAGTAAACTCCATGGCATGCTCCAAGGATTCTGGACTATGGCATCCCCCCTCCCATTCATTCTATTTAATTCTCCTGTAGTCTTTTAAGCAGTAGTGGCTGCGGCTCAAACCAATGCCACATGGGGAAGGAAGAGAAAAGTAAAAAGCAGAAACACAAAAGCATGTTAAGTTACTTTTAATTTATGATAGAATTTAATACAACAAAGAAATGATAAACAATGTCGTATGTATGATATGGCTACTTATAGTTTTGCCATAAACATTGTTTCATCAAGCAACCAGGTACCGTTGAAGTTCCATGCAACTATAAATGTGAGACAAATGTTTCTGTGTCTTTATGATGTTTCGTAAAGAAACTTCCTCCCTGAAGGGGAAACCCCTTTGTTGGCAAACCTGTCATGGAGGACTGGTTGTCCAGGTAGTTGTAAGATGAAAGTCTTCATTCTGAATGATAATGAAAGCATAATACTTCAGCAGTGACTTTTGAAATGTCTATTTGTTGTGTCTCAAGCTTCCTATTTATTCATTCTAGTCTAGTTGGAGGACTGGAAGATGATGAGAAACCATTGTTCTTTTTTCCTCTTCAGCTGGGTGGTAACTTGGATCCCCTCTGTTCATTGTTTAAGTGTACTTTACTGATACAGTTTGTAGAACTAGTGCTTTGTCATTTTGTTTGTCATCTTTAACACTTTCATCAGTGTTGTGTCTTGAAGCACTTATGGATTTTCGAGGTGATTTTGGATCAAGGACATGTTGGGCTGTGTCATCAGCACATGGGGAAGGAACTGCTTGAAATGGATTTGTGTCTGGAAACCTGTGGGTTTTAATTTTCCACATAAGTAGTAGGGTTTCCAGCTTCCAGGTGGTACCTGTAGATCTCCAGCTGTTACAACTGATCTCCAGGCGACCAAGATTTGCACATATGTGTATAAGTAGTAGGGTTTCCAGCTTCCAGGTGGTACCTGTAGATCTCCAGCTGTTACAACTGATCTCCAGGCGACCAAGATTAGTTCCCCTGCAGAAAATGGCTGCTTTGGAGGGTGGACTCTGTGGCCTTGTGCCCTGCCAACATCCCTCCCCAAACCCTGCAGGCTCCACCCCCAAAATCTCCAGGTATTTCCCAACCAAGAGCTGGCAACCCTGAATTAAGTTGTGTGTATGTCTGGTATGTTTATTATTACTTTCTGTATCAAATGTGGCTGTTCTGGCACAAACTTTACACACGTGTTGTTTCTACACTTCAACAAAGCCACAGAATTGTGCACTCACACTGACTGAATGCGTATTTTAGGCCACAGTCCTCTCTGCACATATATTCTGCTACACAAGCCTGTTGAAGTGAAATGTAGTTCTGTGTGAGCGTGCGTGGGACTTGCTAGGCAAAGTGCCTAGTGGATTGTGGCGTCTGCTGTCTACTGAAAGGGAGCCACCATATGGATTTTATTTTTTGGCCTCAGGCCTCAAAATGCCTTGGGCCAGTCTTGATCCCATAAGAGCCTTCCCCAGTCAGAAAAACAAACAGGCAGCACCCTCCAAGGGTAACTAAACAAAACATGTGTATTTGCTGGCAGAGTTCACTATTGTCCTAAGCTCTGGCTGAAGATAAGGTGTATGTGTGTGTGTGTGTGGGGGGGAGAATCCTTGCCCTGGTTAAGGGTCTGCTTTATTGGCCCTGAGCACTGGGCCTCTGACAGGCCCCTAGGCTTCCCGTGTTACATTGATAGTCATGGTGGGTGGGTGGGGAATCAGAAGCCCCTTGACCAAAGCCAGGGAATGCACAATTGCTGGGGGAAGGGGTGGGGGTGGGGAAGGAGAGCCTGCCTCCCGCTTTGACAGCCTTGGAACCACAGCACGCTTATCTCTAAAGACATTGACAGATACACGTTCAGGCTTTGCTTGAGAACTTTGCAAGAAGTTTTTCCCAACTCCCCAAGTAGATTGCTTAGTTGTTTTCTGGGGCTCTTCATAGTTTAACAAAGAAGAGGAAAGAGAGACTTCACCTAAATCAATTTGGCCTGCGTTTCAGGGCTTCTTAGGATCACTGTTACCGTCGGCCTGGTTGTTTTTTTTTGGTGGGGGGGACTATCACAGTTCTTTTTTCTTTGCTTGTGTGTTTTGTTTATATCAAAATGTTTAGAAGGCTTCTGTACTGTGTGTTCCAGCCGAAAGAAAGCATATGCACAGTGTGAAGTACGGTTGTCAGCTCAGGGCTGGGAAATTCCTGAAGATCTGTGGGCTAGAGTTGCCAGGTCGCCTTGGCCACTGGCAGGATATGGGGGGGGGGGCAGGGCTGTCAGATCCAGGTTGGAAACTCCTGAAGATTTGGGAATGGGGGAGGACAGTTGGGGTACAATGCCAGAGAGTCCACCCTCCAAAGCATCCATTTTCTCCAGGGGAACTGATCTCTGTAGTCTGGAAATGAGCTGGAATTCTGTGGATCCCTAAGTCCCACCTGGAGTGGAGTTTGGGGAGGGGGACGGGAGGGTGCTCAGTGGGGATGTGATACCATAGAGTTCCCCCTCCAAAGCTGCCATTTTCTCCAGGGAAACTGATTTCTGTCATGCGGAGATCAATTGTAATTCCAGGACAACTTTAGGCCCTGCCTGGAGGTTGGCAACTCTAGTGTGAAGGGACACTGTAGAAGTCACAATAGAATTTTCTACACTTTATCTTCTCTCAGGGGAAAGTAGCCACAACTGATTTGTGATTTCTGACGTTTTATTGCAACCAATACAATAACTGGGAATCCAGACAACTGATAAAACAAAGTAATGTATTACGCTCCCCAAAGGTATGAAACAAAGAAACCGGTTGGCGACTAAGTCAGATCTTTTCTGTACCGGACAGTTCACAAGCTTGATTAGTAGCATCTCCTGAGAAATTGGAGGGGGGTGCAAATCTATCAGCACCCAGTTGTAATATAACAATGCTGCATTTTGCCCCTTTGCATTGGAGTGCAGAGGTTGTGTTGTAATTCATTAGTACTTCACTTCGGCAAAAGCCAGCAGTTCTATTTTTGCTGTTGCCCTGTGGGCATGCTGAAAGCTGTCTCCCACACTTTTAAGAATCAGGGCTGTAACTGAATACCAATGGCCACAATCCAGAGAGATGTTCCGAGATTTTGAGCACGCCCAGTGGCACTCTCCCCTCCAACCCGGTGGGACTTCTGGCAGTTTTTCTTTGACTAGCTGCCTCTATACTATGTTCCAAACCACTTTTAACACTCCTGAATTCTTTCTAAGACCTACGCTGCAGGTCTTGTAGAACTAGAGCTTGGTTATAAGGAAGATAAAAGGGATTATGGTATGGAAGTGTGACTTTTTTGGAAGGTAAAAAGACTGAGTTGTGGGGAGGGGGTTAAATATAAGACAATGGGTTGGATCCTTTGCCTTCTTTCTCCTTCTGCAGTGCCTTTTCCCATTGTGGAAGGAGTTTCCCACTTCAGAGTGCTCTCTTCCAGAATTAGGCATTTCCTCTCACATAACCTCCAGGTGGGGCCAGGAGTTCTCCCAGAGTTCAGTTCCTTTGGAGAAAATGGCAGCTTCAGAAGGTGGGACTTGCTGAGCGCCCTCTCCAAACTACCCTCCTCAGGCTCCACCCGCAAATAGCCAGGAATTTCCTAACCTGGATTTGGCAACCCTACAGACCAATGTCTTCTAATGAGTAAGAAAGCGCCTAGCATTAGAGGGGCATGATCTGCAGAGGAGGACCACCTCTCCAATATGTGCAGGGAGTGGGCACAAGCAGAAAGAAGCCTTTGGATCTAAACCTCTATGACTATTCCGTATGATAATTATAACTATTTAATTACCTCATTTGTACACTGCCTTTCTAACTAGGGTTGCCAACCCCCCCGGTTTGCCAGGGGTCCCGCCCCCAACACCCACAGCCACCCCTCTCTCTCCCTTTAAGTGTGTGGAACCCATGTTTCCTCCCAAGCCCAATCTCCGGATCTTCGCTTGAGATCAGGCTTGCAGGATAATGCCAGCTTCGTGCACTTAAAAGGGAAATGCAGCTGCTCTTAAAGGGGAAACGCCAGCTCCTGCATTTAAAAGGGAAACGCCGGCTCCTTTAAGTGCAGGGAACTGCCGTTTCTGGAGATCTGGTGCACAGGTGGGTGGGGGGGTGGCGGACGTCCCCAACGTTACATCATCACGTTGGGGATGCCTCGCCCCCTCCGGGAACACTCCCAAAGTCCCCCGCTGGGGGTGGAAGATGGACTTGGCAACCCTATTTCTAACCAATGGGAAATCAAAGTGGTTTACATTCTCCTGCTTTCTGTTTAATCCTCCTAGCAACCCTTTGAGGTAGGTTAGGCTGAGGGTGTAGGCTGGCCCAAGATCACCCCATGAGCTTTCATGGCAGACTGGGGATTTGAACCTGGGTCTACTAGATCCTAGTCTGACCCTCTAACCATTACATCATACCGGCTATCAGTATGTTATCATTTTTTTCATTAATAATGTGAACAAGCAACATGATAGACAGGAGAGAATGGATATTTACAGGTCATTGTTTTCGCTTAAAAACAGAAAGCTTGGTTTTCCAGATTGTAGCCATTGTTTCGTACTTCATACAGAACAAATATGCTGAGCAATTCTTTTCTCCCATTGTTTCTGATAGCTTCTAGGTAGGATATCCTTAAAAGGATATTGGCCTGTCCCTCTCTGCTCATAATTGTAGTCAGATTAACTCTAGGGTTAAACAGTAGCTTTATGCAAATAACAGGCGGAGTGCAGCAAGTTTGAAATGGCTTAAGCCCCTGTTGAAATCAATGAGCTATTAATGATTCAGTGGGACTTACTTTTCCTGGGTTGTGCCAAATATATTTGAATGAGAATTCAAATGTACTATTTTATTCAATATAGGATTGTTGCATTCATGTTGCCTGCATATACATACAAACACACAATCGACTTAATGCAATCGCAGCAAGGGGCTTCCAAGTAGGGCTGCCAGCTCTGGGTTGGGAAATACCTGGAGATTGTGGGGGTGGAGCCTGAGGAGGGCGGGGCTTGGTGGGGGGAGGGACTTCAAGGGGGTATAATGCCACAGAGTCCACCTTCCAAAGCAGCCATTTTCTCCAGGTGAACTGATCTCTGTTGCCTGGATATCAGTCGTAATCCCAGGAGGTCTCCAGTCATCACCTTATAGACCAGTTGTAAAAAGTTATTAAGATTATGTGCGTTGAAGCTATTTTAGCACTCTGCCATGTGGTGTTAATAATAAACACTGACTCTTGTTTTTTCTGTTTCAGCTCTGTCGTGTACAGAGAATGCCACACTGAATATGCCAGTTTCTTCTGAAGCAAAAAACCTTTGCAAGAATCAACGATCTACAATTCTCCCTCCTAGTTGCACATCTGCTGTCTGACAGACATGGCTCGTGATTCCCGATCATCACGATTAGCAAAAAAAGAGGAGATAAGGAAAAAGAAATCGAGCCCAGTCAAATGCATAACTTGCCAAGCCACAAAAGATGCCAAGAATACTTCTCCAAAGGCAGAAAGTTCTTCAAAGTGCAAAAAGCCAACGGAAGAAAAAAATGATGGCAAGAAAAAGCCACAAGAACAGAAACCCCCGTTGAATTCCTCATGCAGATTCCTCAGGAGCAGCGTCACCAAAGCCTTATCAGGAGCACCTTGGGTGAATCTGGAGCTAACTGATAATGTTCTCTTTCCGAAGGAGCCTCCTTTGAGCTACAATAGCTTCACAATGACTCTTCGCAGGAAACCATTTTTCCATACACTTTTCCAAAAACCAACCACTGCAAAAGTTAAGAAGCCTAGCTCAGAAAAAAATGCGAGGAAAAAAAGTAAGTTTGAATTAGAAACCTCCCCTTTATTACAAGAGAAACCAGCTAAAGAGACAACAAGGTTTTCCAAACAAGAGTTACGCCAAAAGAACCAATTATCTTCTCCCAAACGAGATGAGCCTCTGTGTGGTACAGGAAGAAACCCTGCTTCTGAATGTGAAAGTCAAGCCCCAAAAGGAGAGATTTATCTTGAGAAAAGTATAGCCGCTTCTAACAACCCTGTCTCCGATAGCCATCGTCCAGAAGTATTAAAAGAGCAGTGTGAGAGTGAAGAATTTGGGGCTAGGGAACAAGCACCAAATGATCTGTCAACTAATGGCTCAGCTGAAACTTTGGCCAGTTCTGTGGGTCCACTTCCACAGCTGGATTCTGCCATCACTTCAGTAGTACAGAAAAATGAACTAGGGATGTTTGTGAAATCACATTTTCAGAGTGGCTCAGACTCGCCATCTGCCCTGAAAGAACATTCCAATTCACATTCCAATTCTGCACAGACGCTTTCCTCAGAAACAAAATCAAAGGTACTTGTAAAAAAATCTGAGTCTTCTGTAGAATCTCACTCCAGAACTGATTGTGTTTTGGTGCTACCTGACGCTGATGTTTTGATTACCTCTGAATTAATCTCAAAATTACATTTAGATGATCAGTCTGTGTTACCTGAGACCCACTTCCAACAAGTTCCTGAGCCTACTGTTGAAGAAGAAACTGGTTCACATGATGTCTCTAAACCAGAAGGTTGGTTAAAAGAGCCAAGCCTTTGTGTGGAATCTCATTCACCAAAAGACGTGGAACTGGAGGCAACCAATAAAGCACTTGGTTCCTTTGTCAGCGCTAGACAAAATTATCTAGGATGTGACCCAATTAACAAAGTTTGTGAACATGTTTCTAATACCTCTTTAAGTAGTTTTATTTTGGGAGATATTCAGCGGACACTTGAAAAGATCTCTGCAGAAACTTTTATCTTAAATTCGGTAGCTATGCCTGTTGTGTCTCTCAGCCTAGAAAAGAACACAATGGGTTCCATTTCTGTAAGCAACGAGGTCTTTCCTGAAACTCTTCCAAAATCCCCTGGTAGTTCTAATTCAGGGCTGCAATCACACAATGCAGTGGATACAGAAAGGACAATTTTGCCAGGGGACTCAATTCCAAAGCCTCAGGACCCCTTGCCACAATTGGGATACGATGTGAACTCTGTTTTGGCCATCACAAAATGTGGGACTAATCCAGTTACAGCTTTAGAACCATCCTCTTATGGAAGTCCAACTAATGGCCTTTCTGTCCCAAATACCTCTTTGCAACTTGTGTTTGAAAAGAAGAAGCGGAGGCGATGTGGAGTATGTGAACCTTGTCTGCGGAAAACTAACTGTGAAGAATGCAGCTGTTGCAGGAACCGTAAAACTAGTCACCGGATATGTAAAAAGAGAAAATGTGAAGAACTGAAGAAGCCCCCAGCCCCACTCCCACCCCCACCCTTTCTCCCCTTAGAGGTGAGTAAATCATATGTCCTTAAGAACTCTCTTCATAACATTTGTACAAGGTTGTTTTTCAAAATTATGTCACTAGGCTAGGCTTAAATGTTAGGAATATTGGTGGGATTAATGACAGTTGTCAATACAGTTCTAATGCCAGGCACAATCTAACATTGTCAGAAGTACAATTAAGCCCACTGAGATCAATGCAGTGTGATTATATGCCTGTAAACATGAGCAAACAAGTTGTTACTGTACGTTCAGGTGTATAGAAAGAGCTTAACGTGGTGGACTTCGTAGAATTTTAGAGCAAAACTTTAGGGGGTGCTAAAAATTGAGGCTGCTAAAAAGTCTGGATAATATCCTTCTTTTTAAAATTTTATTAGTTTTAAAGTTTAGCATATTTTTCCAAGGGGCTCAAGGCAGTGCATGTGGTTCTCCTCTCCTCGCCCTGTGGTGAAGATTAAGCTAAGAGACTGACTGGCCCCTGGTTACCGTTTAGCTAATGGTGATGCCTTTCTCACTGAGACACAGCCTAGCTTGATGAGTAGGGATTTGATCCTAGGTCTCCCCTGGTATGACCCAGCACTCTTGACTGCTGTACCACTCTGATTTAGAGTAATTCCCACTTTATAAGACATTCTGAAATTACCTTTGAGTCTTTATTGTTATTTTTTTTAAAGCAAACAAACTGTCAGATCCAGATTGTGCTGATGACTGAATTGTCTTCCCGACGAGTTTTAAGCAGATAAGCATGTTCAGTATAAACTATATTCTGAAACAGCACTTCCTGCGAGTGATTTCAATTATGTAAATATTTGTTCCTTAACAATATAGATCTATTTTCTTTGTAGATGTTTTGTATAATCAGACTAAAAATTGCAGCCAGGCCCATGAGGGTCCCCCATTCCCTTACTACTCCCCCCCACCCCCATCCCGGTAGGATATGGTTTTAATTTTTGCCTATGAATTCAAATGCTACACTTCTAAATGTTTATTATAGGTCCAAATATTGAGAATCTGTATGTGGCTTTTCATGCTTGTTTCCTGTAAAGAAACATTTGTGCTGTAGGGCATTTTGATTTAATTGCTTTATCACCAGTCACTGTAATCAGATGCGAAGAATTCAGTGAACCTGATGTCATCGTACTTTTTTGCTCTCAGGTGTCAAAATTCAACCCTGTTTCAGGTTGTGAACCTGGGATTTGAAAGCAGGCAGGTACCATCATGTGGCTGTAGACGGGGAAACTAGAGACAGGCCCACCAGCCACACATGGAAGCGGTTCTGTTGCTCCGAAATAATGTAGATCGTAATGATTTAGAATTGGCATGTGGTTTCTTTTTATGTTGGCATTTTAATAGGCAGAGGTTCTGGTATGCTGGAAGACTTCACTGGACAATGACTGGCATTCCTTGAACATTTTGTTCAATAGGGCATATTCTATGCATTGTGAAGGTGTTCTTTGAAAAATCAGCAACAGAACAGCAGATGTCAGGGGCTGCTATAAAATACTACAGACCTCTGTGGGAATCTCCATGAATTGTTGGTTGTTGAAATTCAGATATCAATTGGTGAATTAAGTTCCTCATCGGTGAGTGGATTTAACCATCCATGATGACTGAATTATTTTGTGCATCTCGGAGAACAGGTCACTGGACAGGGTCTGGTAACAATATGCTAATTAGCTGTTGGGGAGTATAGGCTACGAGAGATGAGTATTTCAGTATCTTTGACATGGCAGAGGAAATGCAGTAATTTTTTCTCCAATGGCTTATGCAGAACGCTGAAGGGAACTTGATAATCATAGGGCAAAGGTACTTCCTATAACAGTCACCATAACAGCAAAGGTTAGAATGGCAAAGATCAACCATCCCTAGAACTTTCAGAAACACATTATGAAAAGGAGTGTTGTGGCTCATTTTCATGCCATTTTAAATAATACATAGATCATTTTTGTAATTCTGAGATCTCCAGCCTCCACCTGTAGGTTGGCAGCCCTGTTCAATATAGGGCAAAAACAAATTATGCACTTATAGAGTAGTTTCATACGGTCTACATTGAAATTCTTCCCGGCTATCATTTTTGTCGTCATTTGTATGAGATGACTAAACTATTTATGGAATATTTTGGAACAAGATGTCAGTTTATTCTCATGAAATTCTACATTGAAATGACAGTATTTTCGTACTTCTGAGAGATCACCTCTTCGATGATGGAATGCTGAAGAATTGAGGCGCCTCTCCGTTCCGAAGGTTCTCCGTACTGAGAGACCGAATGGACTTAAGCAACGCTAACCGGGGCAAGCGCAGGAGATCGAGCGTTTAAAACCGAAAGTAAATGAGGTCTGAGGACCGCTTATGAACGTGAGTCGTTTAAGCGTTGATTAAAGAGAAAAGAAAGCTCCCCACCCTAACTACGCAATAGAGAATTAGATGAGCGGGGGAGGGACGCCTCCCGAGCGCATAAACTTCTGAGCGAATGAGGGGGGGAGCGGAAGAATAAGTGGTTAAAACTGTTAAGAAGTACTTACCAAGGAGTGTTCGAGCGTTTAAGCGCATATTTAGAGACTTTCAAAAAAATTGCGAAAGTAAACAACTTGAAAAACATGGCGGGGAAGAGGGCGTAAAAGGAGAAACTTTTGAAAGCGAAAGGAATTGAGAGCCCAAAACCGAAAGGAACCAACGAGCTGGCAAAGACTTTGGCAGAATCCATGCGCCCCCTAATGGACCAGCTGAATAACTTCAAGGAACAGATGACCAAAGTGACTCAATGTATCACCGCTCAGCAAGACCAGATAAACAAGACTCTGAAAATGATGAATCAAACAGCTGAGAAGGTGAAAGAAGTGGATGCCACTGCACAAAAGGTGAAGAAGAAAGTGAAACAACTGGAAAGGAAGCAAGTCTCCACAGAAGATCAACTGCTGCAATTACAAATGGAAAAGGCTAATATGATCCTTCGCTTCCAGGGCATGCCAGAGACTAAGGGTGAGAATCTAAATGAAACAATGAGTGAAATACTGGCCCCAGTGACAGAGATGACGGTGGAACAGCTGATAAGCGATATGGATGTGGCCTATAGGTCATATTCAGGATATATAAAGAAAAATAATCTGCCTGGGGAAATTGCCGTAAGATTC